>NW_017307089.1:469953-481925 GCF_000935625.1 Nanorana parkeri
CATTTCATGTCACATCCTGAATGTAGGTGTCGCATAAAAAATAGTCAGGAAGTAAACTTTGCATGTAAAGTAGAACTCCGGGCTAAACTCAGCTACCCCCGCACTGCAAGGTTTAAGTATTTGTTTCAGTCTAGGTGCTAAAATAAAGTTATACTCGCCTGAACCTCTGAGCCACTTTGGCTCTTAGACCAGTCCCTGGAGCCTTTTTCCCCCTCTGCTGTAGTGGTCTCAGGTCCTGTAAATCATCACGTCCAAACCACCGTGTATTGGCCATGTGGATGCCAAGGGTCATTCCATTCCTGCAGTGTAGGAGGGGACAGGCTGGAGGGAGCGCTGTCAGGGCTGGCTGGCTCAGAGGATTGGATGAGTATATCCTTATTTTCAGCCCTAGATGAAAACAAGCAGTTTAACTCTTGCAGTGCTGGAGTAGCCCCACTGCAATGGTTAATAAAAGAATTACCCAGGGTTCTTCATTAAGAACAGTTGTGCTTGGAGTTCTGCTTTTAATTACATGAAACCACCCCTAATCTGTGAATGAGTTGTCAACAACTGATTAATGAATCTTCTATCTACAACATTTTTAAAGTGAACTTGTAGTGGTAGAGCGGGTAATACCCTAACACCCCATTAAATATATTGAGGGGGATTTATCAAAACTGGAGCAGTTGCCCAGGGCAATCAAGCGGCATCTCTTATTTTCAAAGCATAACTGAAGATGGAATCTGATTTGGTTACTATGTACAATTGCTCCAGATTCTGTCTGCTCCACTTTTGATAAATGCCCCCCATTGTTTTTATAATGTCAGGCGAAAACCATGGCAGGAAGATTTAGCTTCTGGTATAAGAAGTCAGGAGGTGAATTGGCACATGAGGCCCCTGATACTACTGTAACATCGGTTTCATAGCTCACTTGTTTTTGAAGGTACATCTTCCGAGGCTTTTCCTTTCTTCACTGCTTAGTAAAGTCCCCAACATGCATGCAGTCACTGAAGTGACATGTGCCACTCACACTTGTTCCAGGTCAGTGGCTTACTAAGTAGTAAGCCAAGGGTAAGCATGACAGCCCAGGAACATGTACCTTCAAAAAGTGGTAAATGGTGGCTCCCGTAATTTTGTCCTATTAGGTTCCCTTCAGGGATTATTTGAAGAAAACCATGCTCCATATTATAGCAGACATCCATTCCTTCATATGACTATGCACTGCATTTGGCAAGAAAATGAGTTCCTTCTTTTATGAGCTGTGACGCAGTTGGCTTATGGAGCTGATCTCCTGACAGGTAAAAGCCTCAGAGTCCGATGATATAGTGAAGATCTTCATGTGAAGCACTTTGGCGCAAATGCAATCCTGCATTCAAGTCTAGAGGCTGAAAAAACGCCTGGGCATGGTAATCAAGTATGTTGCAGATATGTGCTAAATTGGACTTTTACTTTTTTTTTTTTTTCAAAAATAATAATTAGTCTGTTTTTAAGAGTAACATTTAGAAATAGTCAGCAATTAGTTGCAAATTACTGAGTATATTTAGTACATGGTAATAGTCTGTGTTGACATCCAGTGAATTCACCAGTTTACAGTTGGCTTGGTCAATAATTCCAATGCTAAGCCTTCCTGTGTGTTATGCCAGTAAGCACTTATCTCTACTTAATGAATTGTGACTTTCCCAAGCTAGCTTAGAATGACTTGTTCATTTGGACAAAATCCTAGTGATTTTGTGGCAAGGCTTTTCTTCGGAGTTCTGTCGACAGTAACTCAGAATAGAAGAACACACTTAGAAGTTTGCACTAGTCAAAATTAAAGACTAAGTCTTGACATGCATGCATCTGGGCTACCAATGAATAGCCTCAAGTTCTATTGTAGGCATTGTTTTATGTGACTAGTACGCCTTTCCCTTCTGGCAGTGATGTGTGAACCCCTTTTGCAAACTTTTTTTTAATGCAGGAGAGTTATTCCCAGACACTCCCACTGTAGGATGTTTGCTATCTTTCACATACAAAAAGCCATATATCTTGAAGTTTCTCATAGCCATCAGTTACATTTAAACCCATCTTATTTGATTGGTGATGCATAGTAGGGGTTTAGGACTCTTGTCAGGCTTTTGCTGCATATCTCCCAACTAGGGAGATTCACTTTTGTCCTGGTGATCACTGTCACTGGGGGAAAATCCCAAAATTTGAGTTGCCACCAGAAGAGGAATGGAAGTGAGAGGGAAATGTTTTGGTGAGTGCTGTCTAAGAGGAGTGTTACCTGTCTAATTAAGCAATTTCCTGTTATGTCTACAGGACAGAAAGCGAGGGGATGCCACTGCAATGGGACACGGATGGCCAAAAAAACCCTGCAGAGGATTTAACTTTCTTTACTTTAACCCCTTGCCTCTGGCCCTCCAAAGGTGTTCTGAACGTCGGGTTCCAAAGGTGGGCTTTCCCGATCATGCAATGACTGTGATTGGCTGTCACAGGGGACACATGATAGGAGCCTATCCCACTGGATCCTTATTCGTGAACATTGACCAGATGCTGTCACTGAAAGCTTGGTCACTGTGCTAAGAGCACCAAGTGAGTGCGCTCTCAGCCCAGGAGAGCCGGCTGTACACATATATGTGGCAGCCCAGTGTTAAAGCCCATGCGCCGTGCTACAGCAAATATTCGTATGGCTTAAGGTAAATGAGTGAATGTTTTACTTTAAAACAGTTATAATATATGCAAGGTGGCATTACTAGTTGGATGTTTTGGCTCTCAATTGTTGCTTAGAATTCCTCTATAAAGGAACAGTCCAGCAGAAGATAAAATGTTTAGTTATGAGTTACTGGTGCGATAATCACCAGATGTCTTCTATTCTTTGGGAATGCCATCAGCGTCCTCCCACTGGAACCCCTTACACTGTACTCTTCTAAAACTGCATCTGACTTCTGCTGAGTTCTCCATAATCTTAAATTTATGAAAAACTGAATCAATCCCCTTGTCACAACTACTGCAAATGGGTGGACCGGGGAACAAAAGTGACTTGCTGCTGAATCCCAGATATATATGTGTGGGTAGGTTTTCATCCCAGCAACATCTACCCAGAATGTAAATGTTAGTTTTGGGTCAATTCCATGCTTTCAATAAAATGTTATGCTTGATTTATATACAGGAAAAATAAGTGTATAAATATTAAGCTGAGCCATGCAAAAAATTGTTTGTCTTTTGACGAGCAAGCAAAGTGCAGTGAAAATTACCATCGTGGATGTATAAACACAATTTCTTCTAATTAAGGAGAGCATTTGCCTGTTTATCGGCTAGATAAATTCTTATCTCACTAGTGGTAATCAGACAAATCCCTTATCAGTACTTGATTATGAGATTATTAATAACAGTAGCCGGAAGTTGCTTTTGATAAGGATTTTTCTAATTAAAATGGGCTTTTCAGTGCGTTCCAGGGTGTTTGCATGCGTTTTTGATGCAATTGCATGTGTTCCAAAGCAGGAAAAATGGGGCTTGCTGCAGTTTTTGTACATGCTCTGGAACTGAATGTTGCAGTGTGAACCAGAGCCCAAAATACATTTTTTGGAATACATTGGACTCAGTTTTGATCTGTTCTGTAACTACTCTGCTCTGCTCCTGGAACACTCTTGGTGTAAACAAGCCCTAAAACTGCCCCCCTTTCCTTAGCTACCTATATTATATGAGTACAAAAAATTGCCCACAGCTCCAAGATGTGACCCCTGGACACATCACTTCAGGTGCAGGTTCCTCCACGACTTGGCTCATTCTTCAATGTAGTTTGGGAAAAAGGTAAAAGTTCCATACCAAATAAATACACTATAGGTTGTTTATTTTAGCTGCAAGACACCAGAACACCTGCCTGGGCTCATACAGCCAACGCGTTTAATTTGTAATCCATTTACAGTCAGTCAAATAAGTTCATCATCAGGAAATGCAGAGGGCCAAAATACTTGCTCCAAAAGAAGCTCATGTACCTTTTCAAGCTACAGGCATTTACTACTATTGACAGAATGCTCGGGACTAAACGGACCATTAAAAACAAAGGGATTCCTATGGATTCCTCCTGTTCAGCATTGTAGCACTTAGGCATTCGAGCTACAAAACACTCAGTTGTGAATGGTGCCTTACACCTGCCACTGTAAGAGATACATGATCAGATTGTTCATTTCATTTTGTACTGGAAAAGTCATTTGTTGACCAGTAGGTCGCATTTGAGGAGCTAGTATGGACATCTCAGTAACTTCACAATAACCTTACCACACTAGTCAACCTTTTAATGTCTTTCCAATTTGCCCCCAGTATCACCCTTCCTTCAACAATCTCCCATAACCTAGCATTCTCTCCTAGTAATGTGGTTTATATACAACTTTCAGTATGTCACCAGCAAACATAGAAATTATGTCTTAGTCAAGAGGTCACCTTGCCTCATGGTAGTCATGGTCTTGATGGAAAGACAAGCAAAACGTCAGCTTATTGTGAGAGCAGTGTGAGATAAAGCACATCTATCTGCCCTGAAAATAACTAGAAAATTCCTATTAAAGCTCCAGCATAACGGAGCAGCTGGAAAGCAGAGCAGGCCAGTGTGTAAATAGAATGTGTAAATCTGATGGAATGTTCAAATGTTCTTTCCATTGTCAGAAGATGACTAAAAGTTTCTTTAGAGGGAAAAGAAAGCATTCATTATATATGTGTTAAACAATTTTTAGTAACAAATGATAAACTACTTTTTATTCAGTGACATGATAGTTGTATGTTGAGGCTATGAGTTTTTATCCCATCAAATTGTAAAAATATTGACAGCCCTTGTAAAAACTGTGCCTGAAAATCTTCATGTATCCTCTCTTGGTGAACTGTTTTCTCTTGGCCATAAAATATTGTATCTCTTTGGCACCATTATGTTTCACTCTCATAGTTCCAGTATCAAATCCAGTACATTACCAAGCTGCCAGCACACAAAAAAGGAGAGGAAAGTGCAGGGGGAACTTTGATATGTAGGGTAATGTATATGGATAAGTATATGTAGGCTTGGACCATTCCAATAACATTTTGAGTAGATGTAAACCCTAACTGAATCACTTTTAGTTTGATAAAGCATGATATATCATGATTAGCTACCATTACTTTTTTTAGATATAATTTTTCATTCTTGTGCAGCCACTTCCTCTCCATGCATGCATTCCAGGGACAACTGCAAGACATTTCGCATGGTGACAACAGTGGAACCTGCCTGTGCAATGTGCTGTAGCACAGCCAATTGTAGTCACCATCAGAACGCACTAAATCATTACTGTCAAAAGCATTGTCTAAACACAAGGCATGGGATTGTCATTATTACAGCTATGGCCACTGCTGAGTTTTCCGTTTGCATATGTAAACCAAAGGGTATCAATGCATTCGCGTTGGTCATTTATTTCTCTGGTCATTTATTATCATGCTACTTTCTCAGGAGGCATGTGGGGGAAAAAACAGCATTGCCCCGTACTCTCTCCTTGGTCCAGCGTCTGAGGTCTTGTTAAGGACAAGGTCACTCTGTCATTCTGCCCATTTCCTGTGAGCCCAGCGTATCGTTTACATGCCCCCTTAATGTACACCAGATGCAGTGCGTTCCGGCACAATTCTGGCCAGAACGCACTGGCTTGCATTGAGTCTGGCTCCTCCTGGGGCAGGAGGGGGCTTGGCAGTCCATTGAAGTGAATGGCACCTAGTCATGCACTCCGGCCGCAATGCAATTGGCCGCATGGGATCGCAAGGCACGTTATGCCTGTGGTCCGGTCCAATCAAAATGCTGCAAGCACTATTTTGATCGGACCGCACGCATAATGTGCCTTGCGATCCCATGCGGCCGATCACATTGCAGCCGGAGTGCGTGACTATGGTGCCATTCACTTCAATGGACCACCATGCCCCCTCCTGCCCCACAACGTAGTGAGCCGGCCGCAATGCGATGCAGTGCATTCTGGCTAGAATCGGACCGGAACGCACTGCATCTGGTGTGAATGAGCCCTAAAGGACACATTACACAGGCTGAGCTCATAGCACTACTGCACTAAGCGGCATTCACGCACCATTACATAAGCAGCACTCAGTCCTGGAAGAATGTCCACCCCCACCACTGCTGAAAGAACAAATTGAGGTGACATCACTGGCCCATTAAAAAAAAAAAAAAAAAAAAAAAAAAAAAAGGTAATGTATATTTTAAAAAAAGAGGGGGGTGAAATCTAGAGCTCTGCTTTAAAGCCCAAATTCATGAGTTTTGAGTAGAACAGTGATTCTGTGTCAATAGGTGTCAACCAATAATTGAGGGGAAGCCTCCTATACAGCAACTTTAAAATCTGACCAAGGTCCTTTAGCTAAAGTCCTAAAGCACATGAAAGTATCATTAATAATAAACAAGCCAACTTAAAGAAGAACTCTGGTCAAAGCTGGCACTGCAGGGGTTAACTGCTCGTATTTGTCTAGGTGCTACATAGTTGCATAGTATTTGAGGTTGAATAAAGACACAGTTCCATCAGGTTCAACGGTCTCTTAGGATGGTATCTAATTGATTTTTTAATGATTCAATACTCTCTGCTGATACCACTGCTTGTGGCAGAGAGATCCAAAATGTAACCCTCTGACTGAAAAGAAGCGACTGCGCCCTTTGTGGTTAAATCTTTTCTCTACCAATTTTAGGTGGTGGCCTCTAGTTTTTGTTAGGGAGTTTACAGTAAAATGTTTACTGCTTATGTTGCCATCACCACCAAACATTTTGCACATTAAAATCATGTCCCCTCTTAATCGCCTCACTTCCAGCGTGAAGTCCAATTTTAGCAACCTTGTCTCATAGCTTTGATCCTCCAGCCGCTCAATGAGTTTAGTTGCCCTTCTCTGAACTCTCTCCAGTTCCTGGACATCCTCTCTGTGGATTGGTGACCAAAACAGAACCGCATACTCAAGATGAGGCCGAACCAGCAATCTATAAAGTGGCAAAATGATCGCTTTGTCTCTACGGTAATTCCCTTTTTAAATACAGGTGCTAAAAAAAAGTTATACTTTCCCAATCCTAGGAGCTGGCTTGCTCTTGGACTGGTCCCTGGAGCCTCTCTGCCCCTCCGCTGCAGCGGTCTGAGGTCCCATAAATCATCATGTTCTATACACAGTGTAAAGAAATGAGGTTGCTGAGGAACATTTCAAGGCTGTAGCATAGAACTAGACTGGCTTTAGTGATCGGAGAAGCAGGTAGCATTAGTTTAGGTTAGCCCTTGCAGTGCGGTGGTAGCCCAGCTGCAAGGGTTAATAAAAGTTTTGCCCAGAGTTTTTTGGCTCCAAAAATGGTCACAACCTTTTATTGAATTGCTAAATTACAGAACTGAATTCTATTTTAACACTGTATAAAATTAACACAATAATAGCTCAGTCAGCTTAAACATTAAAAAATGTGTAACAGATAATGACACCCCCTCCCTGCAGCATAGTGTCAGAATCATTGCTCTTATACCTCACAGGAGAACAAGGCTAGAAGGCAGCAGAAAGGGCATGCAAAGGCTTCTTTCTACCTGGGGAGTATAGAAACAATGAGAGTGGCCACAGTCTGCAATGGCTATATTTATACTAGAGTATAAGATGTTCCAAATGTAGTTATTTGCACCTTTTTGGGAGTTCCGTTACAGAATACCAACTTGCAGCATCTCAATAATTTCAGGATTTATTTTCCTATTATACATGAATTTTGGAAATAATTTGTTAAGGTCCCCACACACCTTACGATAATCGCGGGAAATCCCGCGATCGTACGATTATCGTAAGGTGTGTGTGGAAGCCGTGCGACCTCTACTACTGTAAGGTCGCACGACTTTGAACTTACGGACATGTTTGAAAACCCGCCGAGCATCGTACGACGTTCGACGGGTTTGTGGCATGTCCGTACGATAACAGCCGTACGGGCCGGTGTGCGCAAGCGCACACTGCCCGTTCGGTATTGAGGTCATCGGAAGCCCGCCCCTCAGGGGGCGTGGCTTGCGATCATCGCAAGTACAATCTGCCTATGCAAGATAGGCAGATCGTACGTTTTTTTAAGTACCTTACAACCATCGCAAGACAAAAGTCTTGCAATGGTTGTAAGGTGTGTGCCCAGCCTTACACTCAAGAATATTTAAAGTGTATAGAAAATGAATGGGGCTCAAACTTTAGCCTGGAGATGGCGCAGTTCTACTTTTCCATGTGACAGTCAGAGAGGGGAATTTCTCAAAACTGGAGCAGGCAAAATCTGGGGCAGTTGCCCAGGGCAACCAATCGGCTTCTCTCTTCAGTTTGTTCAGTAAAAATTACAAAATTAAAGATAGAAGCTGATTGGTTGCTGTGCACAGCTGTACGCGATTTTTGTCTGCTCCAATTTTGATGTACGCCCCCCGCAGTGTTTTATTATCCTGCTGTATTACAGGATTGTGCTTCTATAGTATACACATAAAACTAGAAACAAAAAGAATTATGTAAACTAAGTACTGTAGTAATAAATTAATGTTTACAGTATGTGTTCACCTAATAAATGGTTAAAGGAATTAATGGTTTGTCAGAGGACTTTTTATAGTCAAACTAGCACAAGCTATTTTTCTTTTCTATCTCTATTAAGTTGCTTCTCTCTCAGGGGCACAGCAGAGAATGGCTAATCTCTAATGCTAGCGAGTTACTAAATACATTATCCCTGCAGCAGTGTGTACCACACCTGAGACATGTGCTAATAATAGCATGTAATCTGTTCCACCTCGCGGATTACAACTGAAGATCTATCCTGATGCATTCATACCTGAAAAGATTACTGCAGGGAGAAATACTGTGGACATCATACTTTGCTCATTAGTACAGATGTATGCAGTTTTTAGTTCTGCTTTTAATTAAATATATGGTCCTGTAGTCTACAAAACAAAATGCAAAAATCTTTTTGTTTTCGGTGTTTGTAAACGTATGCAATGCAATACACTATGTTGAAGGTGTAATGGGAAATCTCTCCAGCGGAGCCACAGGCTGCAAAAAAAACACTCAATTTTTCCAGTAAAATGTGGAAAGGTTTAGTTATTTTTACTGTCTTCTTGCATTGGTAACTCCCTCGCCCCTCATTTTTATTCTAGTATGGTACGCTGTGGTAAAGCGTAATGTTACATGCAATAGAGCATTGCATCTTGAATTCATTTTGAATGGCACCCTAACACTCTAAGGCAATGCAGCTCCAGTGCGCATATGTTGCAGCCCATCACAATGCACAGTAACACACTACCATTTTGTTGTGGTGCGTTGTATTGCCAAAAAAAACGTCTTCTGTTTGGTGCGTTGCCAAAATGGAGCACTTAACGCAGTGCATGTTATTGCATGAAAAATGTGCTTTAAGGCTCATGCATTTAACACAAAGCGCCAGGACACCAAGGTTTGAATGGGTCTACAAACCTTGGGGATACATGCATGTGACACAAAAGCAAATCCAATTTTTGTAAGTTAGAAGTTCACAATAATGAATGTGTTGAGGAGCTACAACAATATTCAACAGCAAGACCACACTCGCATCAAGACTCTAAGTTCCTGATAACTGCTGGAGAAGGCGCCGCCATTTTGGACTTTTACATCACACTTCCAGAATGGGTGCCGCCCGCTTACCACCCAAAGCTGTGATTGCACACAGCCCCGCCTTAGGAAATCATGGGACTCGTACAGCCTGTGTCATAGGTCCCTTGTCACTTTCTTCAGCTGCTGGCTTGTTCTATTCTTTTATGTGACTTTCCATGCAGATGGGGCAGTCAGGGTTACCAATAGGGGGAATACAGGCAGACCTCCAATCCCAGGCCCCATTTGGCAGCAGAGGTCCAGCCATATTACATAAACTAGTCCAGTAAAGACTCAGGCCAGGGTCTCCTCTGTACTGAAACTCGAGTGTACATGCAATGTCTTGTTAGTAGGCGGCAATAGTATGCTCCAGTTGTTAGAGAATTGAGCAGAGAAGCAAGTATGATAATGTAAACTGGTGCCATGACCTCTAATGACCTGTACACATACATAGGTATAGGGAAGCAGCAGGGCGATGGGTGTACTGAAGCAGCTGCTTGAAGCTGGCAGAGGGCTGTGGCACAGCAGGGACCGCAGCTGTCTCCCAGTACTTCTTCAACAACTGAAGGAAAGGTATTTGCTCTATATATTCTTCTCAGACATGGCACAAATTTGCAGATGACGATATAGTGACAGATGTGCAGTAAACTATCTTGTGCCAGTTGTTGAATTTACAGTGATCAGGGCCGTCTTTGATATTGATTGGACCCTGGGCAAACATTTTCTTGGGCCCCCCACCAAGCCGAGCCCGCTAACTGCCATGCAGTTTCTCTCTCCACCCCAACATCCCAAATCAATTTATTAATTTTATATTTTTTTAAAATGATTGGCCCAGTAACTTAAGGAGTGTGACAATCAGCCAGCGCTGCAGATATATAACAAATATATCTGCGGTGCTCGCTGATTGTAACACTCCTGCAGTTACTGTTTGTGAATCACCCCCCTCTGCGGCATTCACAAAGTCCGATAGAAGTGACATTTCAGACCGAATGCTGTTACTTGCAGACAGGCAGCCGATCGGGAGATCAGGACTTTTGTCCGCTCTGTCTAACAACTGATGAGGTGTTGGGGGGTCCGGTGTACGTAATGATGACAGCTCGCCCATCAGCATCATCAGTTGCTAGGCAGAGCAGACAAAAGTCCCCTTTGCCGATCTCTGTTGTCTGTCTTCTCTCTGGAGAGATGGTAAACCAGGAGGGTGAGGGGGAGAAGAGACGGGACACTGACATCCCACATCTCCAGGTAGGGAGTGAGCAGTGCAGGCTCAAGGGGCAGCTGCTTTGGGCCCCACAACAATGACTGGGCCAAGGGCAACTGCCCCTTTTGCCCTGCGTTAAAGACGGGCCTGACAGTGATGCAACAGCATGGTTGCTGTATCCAGATGCCAGGCACAGAATCTTTTTCTTTTTATTAAGTGCCATGAAGTCCACTCCTGGTGGCCACATGTCTCTCTCTGTCTCTGTCTCTCTGTCTCTCTCTCACTTTTTTTTTTTTTTTTATACGTTTTTGGCGCTGTTTGGGAGATTTCAGCTAATTTTCTGTCCTCGTGATGGCAGGGAGTGTTGGTATCTAGGATCAAAAGACACGGTAAAATAACCTGGCAGGTTCTAATTCTTCCCCAATGTAACAAAAAAGCCACATGTTTGGTTGCAGTCTGTATCCCAACTGTTTTTTGTCTGGAGACCGGCCTTAAATTGTTGCTGGGGTTAGCATTTTACTAATACCTTGGTTGGTATGTTATAGTGCAAACATGAATCTGAGTGGATTTAAATATTGATTATGGGTACATTTATATTACAACACTGTACCCGGTCATTTTTACAATGGCTAGTCTTACTGTCTTACTTTAAAGGAGAATTATGAGGCGAGCGATAAGGGCAGAGTGATAGTGTCTTTGTAAAGGGGCCTACAAGAGTCCTGACCCCCCACCCCCTCTCCAAAACCACTTACTACTTCCTAGCTACTTTTGCCTCTTGTAGCCAGTAAAAAATATCTGGTGAATTCAGTTATGGGAGGTCATATGATCTCCTTCCTGTAATTTGGGTTTAGGACTAGCATCCAATTGTTAGGCTCAAGCACTATCACATAAACAAGTGAATAACACCACTGGTACATTTGGCATCCACCACCAACTAATTGGGGTAGTTTAGTGTTTGGTGCGATTTGAGTAAGGCGCAATGAGGGATTGCTGGCAAGGTGAGCATCAAATATTTGGGGAGGGGGGCGAGCTTTTACAAAGACACTGTCACTTTAAGCTCCTGTCCACTTAACGATTTATGTATAAGTATATAGAAGTGTATGTGCATGCATATTCTAGTATGGAAAAAAATAAATAAAACAAAGTATGATTTGAGGGACACCAAGTCCAATATACAAACCGGGGGGGAAAAAAGGGGGGGGGGGGGGCTCTTTCTCAACAACAG
>NW_017307089.1:482086-491243 GCF_000935625.1 Nanorana parkeri
GGGGGGGGTGCTCCTTCCAGAACACAGAGCTGATTCTTTCTCTTTAAGTAACTCCAGTGTATTTGGGATATTTTGAACATTGAAGGAATTTTATAGCCACTTCCCGTCTTTCACATAAATGTTACATTGTTAGCTGTTGCATGTGGCGCTGTATAATGTTGTCTACAGATCAACATTTGGAGCAAAATATGCATATTTAAGCAGCACAGTTTTGGAAAGCACATGACTGCATTTTAGATCACAAGCAATTGAATTGCCTTATTGTTTGGATTTTTGATTTGGCTCTCTATTGTGGCTTCTTTAGTTACTGGCACTATTTTAGTATTGCATAATGTCGCAAGCCCTAATCCTGCCCAGTTTTTCCTATTTGTTTATGATTTCTATCCAGAGCATTTAAGATTATACTCATCCACTATTAGTATTGCTATTATAATGCATAACTATTCTAGACTGTGTCCTAAGCATGCAGAGCCCATTAATATATAAACGAGAAAGGAAAATGTCTTTTAAGGTTCTTTTTTTCCGGATGTGATCTGTCTAGGGAAAAATTAGGAAATACCACTGCAACTTTCCATCTCATCCACGAAACATCCAATATGTCTTGCAGCTGTACAAATTGTGAACATTTTAAAGGAGGCTTTTGTAGTTTTTATGATGCGCTTTTATATAGGTACATATGCATAAGTTGTGAATGATGTTAGGGTCTTTTGTACAGCTTTTTTTGTTTTTGTCATAATAGTCCTTGAATTGTACCCATTCAAATTCAGGAATTCGCTCATAGGTTGACCAGGTTCAAATGGGAAATCATTTAACCAGATTCTCAAGATGCCCTACATTGAATACTTTTAAAATCCACTAACCCCTGAGTTCTGTCTCTTGAAAAAGTTTTACCCATTCTACAGCGCTTTATCCAAGTATGGGTTTACAGTGCATTACTGGCTTTTGATTTGGCTGGTGGAACATGCATTGTGCAGTGTCACACCACTTGCAGAGAGTCAACTGTGAACTACAGAGGAGGAAAGAAAGAGAGCCTCTGCAGTCTATTCTCTATTCAGATGGTTTCCATTAAACAGTGTTGGTTCTGATTGGTTCACACTCAGATTCAATCAAAAGCCAGCATTGTGCAGGAGTGCACCTCCTGGAGAGAATATCAGAGTGGAAAACAAGTTAACTAGAGTGCTGCATCTAAATTTGTTAGCTCTTAGCAGCTTTGAAAACTATTAATTGCATACATCATCAGAACCCCTCCTTCTCCAAGGAGGAAGCACCCCTGGCTGGATACTGTTTAATTTAGAATTGCTTCCCATTTTTTCTAACCAGTTTAGAGACTACCCCCCCAGCCCCCCAAACATGCAATTTACCAGCATTAGTAAGAACACTTTTCAGTAAATTCGTTAAGCGCAAAAGCGATAGTTTACTGCATTGGCCATCTTAGTGTGTGCTTTACAGACAAGCATTTCCTCTTTTCTCATATAGGAAGCTTGTATGAGAATAGTATGTGTCTTTACCGCCATTATAGATTGCAGTAGGGACTTTTTAAACTATGTAATAACATTGGAAGTCCTTGTAAAAAGATGTAAAGTCTCATAATAAGATGTAGAATATAAATCATACCTTTTTGGCCCAAACATTTTAAACCTTCTGTGAAGTGTTTCTTGCTCTTTTGTGTCTTTGTTGGGTAGAGTTCCCCTTATGTTCTTTCCAGGTGACCACAGAGCAAGTGGAAGGCAATCACCCAATCAGGACATGAACATCAATAAAAACTTGCAACTCCTGCTTTGCAAGAAACGGGTGATATATTTTCTTCCATGCCCCTATTGGAGAGTTCCCCCTCCCTATGTCTTGTTCCATTGAACAAACATGAAGTGGCTTTAACACTTCCCACTGTATGCAAAACTAAAAAAGCGTTTTGCATGGAGTTGGACTTTTAACATTCCCCTATGGCAATGATTTTGTCTTTTATGATGGGGCTCCGCTATTCTTGGCATTTATGAATGGTCTTTTGATAGTAAATATAACCTTTACCAGCCAACTTTCTTACACAGACATGATACAACTAGTAATGTGTGAATTTGGTAGCATTTCTATATAATTGTACAGGTGGCATGTTACAACGTGTCTCAACTACAAATGTCTACACCCTACAAAATAATTATTTTAATTCTAAGAAAAATGTTTCTCTAAATATTCTGATCTGAATAGAATATTTAAAAGAACACAGATTTCGCCATTTACAGCAAATCAAAATTATATTTTGCTGCACTTCCTAATCCTATAAAAAAAAATGTAACTTATTATTATTTATTATTATTATACAGGATTTATATAGCGCCAACAGTTTGTGCAGCGCTTTACAGTGTAAGGAAGGCATGACAATTACAATACCAATCAAGGCAAGATGGTAAGGAGGGCCCTGCCTGTGAAAGCTTACAATCTAAAAGTGATACAAGATGTGGTAGCTGTGTGGGGATGAATTGCTTGCAACTATGATGGAAGAACGCAAAAGCCTATGCAGAAAATACCTTGATGTCAATGAAAGTGTATGTAACAATAAACCTCTCTTCTTTGCTCCATTTTGACCTGTTTAATATACCATTGAAAATGTTTTGTTATAGACATACCTCCTTGATCATGTCAGAAGTTCAGAGCTGTCCTGCAGCCCTCCCAGTCCTTATTTTGGGACTACAGAATGATTAACCTCTATGCTGTGGAGATGGGAGTGTAGGTTTGGCAATAGAAAACTAAACACCATTCAGTCCACAAAAATTGTTTTGTTGTCAACCCACAATAGAACTTGAGTGTTTGAATGCATTTCTGGCAAATCAAACTGTATTTTTCTGTACTTGCAGGGTATTTAAAGTGATAACGCATGGGCAAATGTGGACATATTTTAGCAATGTACTACACATTAAGTGCCTTCATACTATAAGGTAGCAGTGAGATAAAATGAGGAGTTTAAAATAATAGTGATATTAACAAAAGTTATAATTATTGAGGTGCCTTTTGTTATCCTGTATATGGAATATTAAACTATTTGCAGGACAGACTCTGGTAGTGTGTGTGTTACATTTTTGGGAGTTTTTTTTGTGTTTAAACCTGTATGTAGTTAAAGTGGACCTTGCACCTAATATGGGCTTCCCCCCTCCTTGGTGCTGAATTGTAACATTTAAAAAAAAGATCTGTAAAGGAAAAGATAAATTGTTTACTTAACCAGTTGACATCCGCGGTGTTAAACCCCCTTCCCATCCAGGCCATTTTTCAGTATTCAGCGCTGCGGTACTTGGGGGCGGCAGACGGTCCAAAAAAAACGAGCGGGGGACCGAAAAAACGAGCACATATAGATGATCGGCAGGCTATAGAGCCGCCGATCGTCTATATGTGAAACACCCGGTACCGGGTGTTTGCATTGCACGGGTCTACTCTGCCCGTGCGTGCTCGCTAGGGGGCGCGCGCGAGCAGAAAAAAAATGCCGTCTGGCGACGGCAACCCGCCAATGCAGCAGTGCCGTCCGTCCGTTTTTCTACTACGGGCGGATGGCAAGAGGTTAAGTTTCCCCTGCGGTGCATAGGCAAAGGTCTGAAGCAGACCTTGGACAGAGTGCAAGGACCTCTTTTAAGCTTTAAATAAGAAGTTTGAGTATTGCTAACAATAAGAATACCAATATGACTGAAGCCTTTAATGTTGCCAAATAGCTTATTTAAAGACATCTGGCCTGTGTCTTTTCTGTTAGAAATCCCGTGCACATTTAAAAAGCCTGCTTGCATTCTTTGTCCAATTCTTTGACAAACAAAAATCATTGCAAACGATTTAGATTGTGACTGACTTTTTCAAAGAACAGCTTGAAATTAAGATAGGTTCTCTCATTGCTTGCAGCATAAATATTGCTGTACTTCCTGTCACAGCAACACAAATTGGGTGTATTGAAACCTTTAGGCTGGGTTCACACCTGTGCGTTTTTCAGCGCTGATCGAAGCGCTGAAAAATGCTCGCCAACAGTGAAATCCCATTAATTGTTATGGGCATGGTTCCCACCTGGGTGTTTTTCAGCGCTGATTGAAGCTCTGAAAAACGCCCAACGCGCAAAATACTACCTGAGCTTCTTTCGGACGTATTTCAGAGCGTCTCCATTTGCCCTCGGTATCGGAATTTCGTAAACACGCTTTTGCCGCGTATTTTGTGGACAAACGCGCGTCAAACGTGCCTATTCCATACGCCCAGGTGTGAACCCAGCCTTACAGCACCATGCTGAGAAAATGACCACAAATTCTTACGAGGACAGGAATGCAAGCATCTTAGAGGAAGTTGGAAAGTCTGTGGCTACTTAGAATGGGCTGAAAGGCATATGGGATAAGCTGAACATATAAATATCATAGCCAACCCATATATAGTTACAAAGTTACATAGTATTTGAGGTTGAATAAAGACACCGGTCCATCAAGTTAATAATAGAAAAGGCAAAGTCCATGGATGGAGTGTCTGGAAAAACTTGGTAAACTTTTTAATAGCGCTGCGGAAATTAATGATTAATTCCTCGATTTTAATCGTTCATTTTTTTGATCGATCAACATTCTTTTGATCGGTACTCACCTCTCCGCCGGCTTCCGGGAGATCCATATTACTTCATCGCTGTGCTGTATCTGTATAGGCCAATGTAGTTGGATCTGTATGTGCGTTTTATAATTTATCGATGAAAAAAAATTTAATCGAACACGAAATTTTAATCAGTAACAGCCCTAGTTTTTAACAAATGGTGTATCCCAGTAGTTTTCAAACCCAGTCACACTCTTAGAAACCTACACACCCAAAAGTCCCTCTTACAAATTTAAGTGAAGCAAATTGTTTGTTTTGTTCCCAACATAGAGCCAACATAGGATTTATTCTCACCACCAGTAGCTTCATAACACATCCTTTTAAATGATCCAACACAAATTAATGTCATACTTATTAATACCTGTCTCATTGAGTTTTGTGTTATTTTTCATGATTGGATTACCTGAACGGTTTTAAAGTTGAATTCCAGACCGATATTAAAAGAGAAGTTAGGCCAAACCGTTTTTTTACGTCCTCTTTTTTTGGGTCACAGGAGTACATTTAACAGTAGACTGGGAGAGGATGAAGCAACATAAGGAAACTGTAATTTGCTCTGTAGTGCTCATGTACTAAAAAGAAACATGCTGATAGGAAGAGAGAGCAGGGTGATAGAGCCGGCAAGAGCTCAGCAGTCTACTGCTTCTCTTCTCACTGTCCAGTCATAGACTGGGGGAGGGAAAAGACCTGTAGGGATAGCTCAACTGCAGCAGAGGAAATTGGGTCTCCTGCCCTTCCAGACCAGACTGCGCTGTGTGGCAGAGCTAAATCTTAAAACAGGATGGACAGAAATAAAAGTTACATAATCAGGTTGAAAAAAGACACAAGTCCATCGAGTTCAACCTATAGAGATATGAAAAAAATCCTTTGGCAAGTAAAACCGGTCCCATATATGCATTTTATTTATGTGTATTTGGATGTTTTCCTGAAGTTCCCGTTTAAAGTGGAATTTTTTTACCAGTCAAACTGAAAAAAAGCCAAGATTAGTAATGTCTTCATGTCTACACAGCAAGTCCAGTTGCTTTATTAAATTTACTGTTAGTAGATACCCTGTGATTGATAACTGAAAACCTTGAGACAGATTTTGGCTTACCATACAGCCAGTCCTTAGGCCGTTGCTCTGCATTGGCTGTCAAAGATTTAAGAGACTGGTATTGGCAAAACAGGCTATCAGTCAGGTTGGATTTTATTGTCTGATTATTTATTTATTGTCTAAATCAAGCTGAATAGTAGTGGAAATAAAGGAACAAAAGCCTAATATAAGAAAACCTAATGCAGCCACCACATCTATGGACTGGTAAGCTGCAATATATTCAATTTCTGTTTTGGGGTTTAGATGAACTTTAAGCATTTTGCAAATGTCTTGCAAGCATGTTGTGACAATGAAAGTGCTTATTTCAAGGGAAACATAAGATGTTCCCATATTTTAAAAGGCTATAACTAATAGAGCTCCACTGTGTAAATTATTTCATATCGGTTTCATTTCCCTGACAACATGTGTATAATCAAACAGTGAATTTTTCTCTTTTGTGTTTTTAATACAAGCTTTAACTAAGTCAATTTGGAGGTGTATGGGAAATTTATATATATATATATTCCAGGAGCCATCAATTCTGATGGCTCCTGGAGTATATTTATCCCTTAGTCTTGCTAAACATTCTTTTGCATACATCAACTACTAATTATGCTTACTTGCCATTTACAATAATTACTGCAAAATCGCTATATGTCCCTGGGGCTTGATCTTTTGAGAGATCTCCAGAAGCTCATGATCTGAATGCACTAGCTTTATAATTCTAAGAAATAACACTTTATGTTAACTCCCTCTGAGAACCATATCTGGACATTTTTTTTAATATAATCTTTGTCTTAGACATCAATGTTAGATTAGCATAACTGTGTAATTTTTGTTGTTGACGGTGGTGGTGTTGACCTCATTCACTCAACCCAACATTGACAGGCAGGTGCAGAGAAAAGGAGGAATCTTCATAGATCCTCTTCTGGTAGCAGCTCCTAAATGTGGGATTTCCCATCAGTTCAGGAACATTTCAGAAAGTGAAAATCTCAGCAGGGGACACAAAAAAGTAAAAGCCTCCACTCTATACAAAAGTACAGAAAAGATCCACCTTAACTTGCTTTTTTGTATGGTCTGGTTTTGTAGGAAAAATACCACTTTTCCTAGGTGAGAGTAAAATCACTAACAGGGTTATTCACAAAAGGGTGAAGAGTTTGAAGAAGGCTGGAGAAGTAAACAATCTAGGACAACACAGCTGATTCTCCAATGCAGCTCCGTTTCCAGTTCAGCTATGTTGACCTAGATTGTTCACTTTTTTTCCTGCCTTCTCCAAACTCTTCACCCTTTTGTGAATAACCCTGTAAGCCTCTTTGCGGGATCCTCGGAAAGCTAATAATCCCAAATATCATCTAGCTTCCTTCTGAAAATCCTGGCTGTGTCTTGTGCTTTTAAGTCAGAGCCCTAGAACAAGCATGCTGTAAATGAGTGTCAGAAAAGTGTTTATCTCTATGGGGTCTATTCACAGAAGGGTGAAGAGTTTGGAGAAGGCAGGAGAAGTGAACAATCTAGGACAACATAGCTGAACTTGAAAGTGAGCTGAATTGGAGAATTTTTCCAGTTCAGCTAATTTGGCCTAGAGTGTTCACTTCTCCTGCCTTCTCCACAACTCTTCACCCTTTAGTGAATAGACCCCTATATTTTTTTCCAGGTCACAGACTCTTGACGGCACTGAAAACAAGTCATCAGCATGACAGCCAGGAAGCTATTCTCAAAAGGAAGTCAGCAATGGCAGCGCCCATTGTTCTCTCATGACAGATTCCCTTTAAAGGATAAGTGCACGTTCACATAAAGTTCACTTATACTTCTGCGTAGACTCCCTAAACTAAAGTAAGCCAGCCTAATCCACTTTAGAGGTATACTTGCATATACTGCACAGTTGATCCCATTGACTACTGTGGGGCATTTAAATACTTGTTTGTAATGCAAAGTCTTGCACTGCAATCTGGATCACATATTGGACATGAAAAGCAGGTCAATTACATTTGTTTTCAGTAACCACTCTTTGCTTATAAAATGTTGGAGTGTAGCGTGCATATGAAGGGTGTGATGTCATTGGAAGCATTTTCTCTCTTTGAAAGCTTTATTCCATAAAATGTAATTCGTCAGTCTATGGAAATTTGAGACCACAAGAAGGCTTACAGTTGTACAGCTGTTCATGTCTAGAGCAACTCATGCACAAATCTATTGTTTAGTTGCCATCTTAAGGCTACATCCACACAAGCATTCCTGTGATTAAGTTATTTAAAACGGCAGACGTTATATCGGGAGTATAAACACTGAGCAAATTGTTGGTACTATAAATCCTAAATATTAAAATAATAATCATTATTATTAACAAACTTTGTTTCCCAGATCCCTTCACCTGCATTTAGATGTTCCTGCCTTTTTGCAGGTTTACATGCATTTAGCCACGTTTAGAGTTTCTAATCTAATTGAACAGAATTCATTTTTTTCTAGCTAAAGAGAACATACCTAAACGCAGACCCGGTTTGACCGATACTATTAAAAATAATTATATGCATTTGCATGCTTTTAGAAATGTCCTCTAAATGCATATTTGTCAATACCGGTGTGAATGAGGCCTAAGCTTGATAGTTGTCCATTTTGTTCTGTGAAATGGTTTGTGGTTTCCATACCCATGGCATGTATGGTATAAATGTTTATTATGTACTATTTTATAGTAGGTGAAATTCACTTTACAGAATTATTGGAGCCATATTTTCCAATTCAGTATATCATGGGGATTTTTAATAAAAATTATATATTTTTTCCTGCAGCTGCAGGGTCGCACATCAGCTTTGAAGTGACATTAAAGTCGCACATATTTTTCTTCCCCCTCCGTGCTGCTTTAAGGACTTACCTTGAGGCCCCGTTCACATTGAGCGATTTATCGCACGATTTTTGCAGCGATATCGCTCATATTTCCGCGCTATATTTCCGCGCTATATCGCTCTATGTAGCTTCACCAATACATTTCAATGTAGCTGTTCACATCTCGTCGCTCAATGTCGCTCAATATCGCTTGTAGCTCGTCGCTGGTAGCTTGTCGCTTCTACATGACCCTTTTTTAGAGCGATTTTGAGCGATATTGCTCCTGATTGCATACAGCCCAATAGGAAGATGTCACGCGACACGTCGCTCAAAGTCGCGCGATTTCCATGTCTCTCAGTGTGAATGGGGTCTGAAGGATGCCTCTTGATCCGAACTTCTTCTTTCCAGTAGTTTTCAGGAGTCCCTCCATTGCTGGTGCCAGTCTCTGATCCAGCGCTGACTGAGCCAGCTACGTGCATTGACTTATACTTTGTATCTCCTCTTCTTGTCCCGGCTGAAGATCTCAACTGCACATGCGCGCGCCCCATCATGCTGCTCAGTCGTTTGAGAATCTTCAGATCTTCAGATCTTCGGTTGGGAGTCAATGGCGGAGACGGAGGCAAGCAAAACCCTTTCTGGAAACATCATCTCTTTTTTTTTTTTTTTTTTTTTTTTTTTTTTTTT
>NW_017307089.1:491327-520771 GCF_000935625.1 Nanorana parkeri
GGGGGTATAGAGGCAGTACATTTAGCAGGATCACTTCAAGGTCATAGATAGGCTTGAGCTAAGCAGTACACAGGGGTATGGAGGAAGGATATGTGTACAGAGGCTGGGCTACCCTTTTTAATTTTTAATGTTTTTGCATTTATCTATGGCTAGCAAGCAGTAGATTTATGTAAAAAAAAAGAGTTGAATTCTACTTTAAGTATTGGGAGAGTATATTTTACTATAAGAATAGTCAACCAGCTTGCATAGGTACTTGTTGCTGACAATCATGATCAGTAGCCATACATTCCATGTTATATCAAACACACACATATTTCTAGAACTTCTACTGTGCAGCTAATAATCCTGATTTTGGGAAAGTTATTTGTTAGTGTTTATTGCACACTCACTGTTGATGACCACTCCTTGGACCCTGTACTTTTTTTCACTAGCAAAAAAAGTATTCCTATTTGGGAAACAGATGAATAGTAAATATAAATGTAATCCTGTGTTTGCTGAGCCAGAGAGGTTAACAGCCAGGGGCACCATATGTATAGTGGAGCAATGTGGAGTGTAGCAGCAGAATGTACAGAGTGCAGTAAGTACATCCGTTGTCAGCATGTCCTTGAATATTGATGTTCCTTTTCTGAACCAAAATAAATGTCTCATCTCAAGTGGTATTCTATACTGGCAGCTGGAGACAAATTATCCTCCAAAACCTTTAGCTCCTTATATACATAATGGGTAAATATTGCATTATTGTACTAACTTCTGCCCTAAGTGCTAAATGTGGGAACATTCCTACAACCCTGGGCACATTGGCAAAATGCGTCCTTGTATAACTCAAAAGGCAAAAGTGTTTTCTGATCTACGACCAGGCGGGTAGGTAGATGCATAGCCTGGTTTAGAAGTGTGCGTGCATTTGATTGCACGATGTCCACCATTAATCAAGTTTAAACACACAGCCTCTCTTCTTCTGATATCTTGTACTACATTGTGCAGTTCACTTGGGACTTCATTTATCATACATATTTTATTACCTTCCTAAGTGAAAAAATAGCAATTCTTTATTCACAGTTTACACAATCTGTTGTCAGCAAAAAGAAGACATACAAATATCATATTTAACATCACATGCTCGATACTTTGGGTGTTTTGTTTCCACTTAACAAGAAAGGTTTTATTCTTTGTCTTTCATTTGTGGCCCATAGCTGCCCAGAGGAATGCACTTGCCGGGATGCTACAGCATCTTTCATCTTGCCGTTTCTTGCCATTAACTGATTGTTCAATAAAATTTGTTAACGTATACATTTTTGGGTGCGTCTTTACCAAGTGTCTTGGTGAAATAGAAATGTATTTAATGTATCTGTGCCATAGTTTTCAGTTTGATCTCTGGAGACACTGACAACATTAATTATTCATTTAATTTATGGACTTAAAGCAAAATCATTAATCTTACATGTTTATGTCTACTTACAACATGCATATTCTCTTATTTTGAAGGGATATTAATACCTTTTAAGGGCTAGTATTTCATAAGGCTGTTTTTAAGTGACTGCATTGGCGGTGAAGTTTCTTATTACTTCCAGCTATGGTCACATAAAATGTATGAAATGTATATTGTTACCTTAGAAACAAATTGTTAGGTTGAGTTCACTTTCTTAAGCGTGCTAATTCTTAAAGTGACACTAAACTCAGGCGTTACATCTTAAAAATGCATTCAAGTAACTTAAAGTGACATTGAAGTCAAAAAATGTTTCCCCCCCGTGTTAATGTTAGCACTTACTTTTAAATGATGTCTCTTTTAATCCGATCTTCTTTCCTGATGTTTTCATCTGTCCCTCCAGCGGTGCGGCGGGTCTCCGATCCAGCGCTGACTCTCTGCTTGCAGGCACTTCCGATCCAGAGGTGTCTGCATGTGGGTGCATGCGTCCATAGACTTGCCTTGCGGCTCTGCTCATCTCCCGGCTGAGAATCCGAACTGCACATGCGCCCGCCCCAAGATCCTTTGCGGCCGCACGTGCAGTTCCGGATTCTCGGCGCGAGAGCGCGCAGTGATAACGAGGTAAATTTAATCTGCTGTTGAAGCTTTTTTTTTTTTTTTTACTTTTTGCCTATAACTACTGCTTGCTTGCAGTAGATATAGGCAAAAAAACCCGGAGGCTTTAGAACCACTTTAACTATTAACAAAAATGTATCTTATTTGTGTATCACTCAGCTGTAGATCCTCAAATCATCTCTGAATTGGTGCTGACACTGTCCTTCCTTCTGGAGGGTCGCTACGTTTGTTCCCCATGATCCCTGTGTGTTGAAAAGTAGCCACTGCTCCAAGCTTCTTGAACAAAGCTGCTAGCACTTTTATGAAAGTCTTTATACCTTCTGGTTCAACTTCTGTTTTTAGTTAAGCTGTCTTTTAAGCCCCTCATCGCAGTGTATTTCACAGGGTCAAATACCTATGGCCCCATTCGAGATTTTGTGTGGCGCTGCTTGACGACACACATTCTTTTGTTCGAAAAGGCCAGGCCCTGAGACTAGGGCATATGTGCACCACAGCCCTCGTACTTTACTAATACTGAGTCCATACTCATGGAGCACACAGCCATTATTCCACAGGAATAAACAAGGTTGGTAGTGCAGGGCCTGGCCCAGGCTGTTGTACCATTGTATGTAATTATTTAGCCCTGTGCACTACACTTGGGGGTAAATAACGTTACTAAGGCCCTAGTCACACTTCCATTCTGTTAAGACAAGTTGTTACTCTTGGTTAAGATGTGCTGCGTAAGTTAGGCCATTCATTTTCTATGGGCTGGTAGCACAACCTAATGCACAGAGAAATATGCAATTTGTCCACAGGACACCCAGATGGATCACATCTGGGAGGAGATATGTAGTCCAGGAACACATTGCTGCCATTACACCATGAAACAAGCAGTGTTAGAAATCGGGGCAGATTTTCTAACTTGCTTCTTCAGTTATTCTAGTGGCCTGCTGGTGAATTTCAGAAGCACTTATAGACATTAGATGACATTCAGATCAGATGATAATCTTATGTCTATGGGTAGGTTTACCTTTTTGTACTTGAATAATTCATGCATTTGCACTGCTTCCATTTTCTTTTTTTTGTGTGTTTATAAGATGCCACCAATGGGAATTTAGACTAATCCAAACCTTAATTCCTTATTTAATAGTTTAACCTAAGGATGTTTAAATTCCTTCCCAAGAAGTTCTTCCAAATACAGTACATCTGTCACTCTTTCATTAAACATCATGCCAAGCAAAACAAACAATATGAATACCTTTCAATTCAAATATATACTGAATTATCTTCTGCCTATTAGTCAAATTTGGCCACTCTCCAAACAATTGTACAACCGCTATAAAGGCAGCCACACGGCTCCCATCACTTTCTATCTTTCTGTACATAGATGCCTTGTTATGGACTCAGAAGTATAGTCATACTAATGTTCCCACAAACCCCTTTTTTTGATATGTTGTAGCAATCATTGAAGCCCTCCAGCCGCAATGTAAATCGGGGTCAAGTATAGGAGCATACATTACTAGTGAGATAATATAGAACATCAGTTTTGTATGAATTCCCTTGTTGTAGTCCACCTCTGCTGAGTAATTTTTCATCATATGATATTCCAGTCTAATTTTTTCCCATCAAACTCATGCAGCATAAAGTTCATTTCTATTTGTCATCTAATTGCTTAATATTGTACACAGTTTTGGATGACCAAATGTTTCAGTGCTGGGTGATTTCTTAAACCAAGGTTGTACATTTTAGTTGGTTAAAAACCCTTGGTTTGTACAAGATGCTTAGATCTGACATTGAAGTTACTAGGTTCCTAAAAGACCAGAGGCACCCCATAGCATTTAAATTGTGATGTTGTGGTGTTTGTTGCAAAAAGAAAAATGTGGGTGAGGCCTTTTTCTTGCTCCTCCATATCAGCCTTTTTTTTTCTGCATATGCTCTTGTTCTCTTTTCCCTTTCCTACTTGGCTTGCACTTACCTGTGGGCCTTTCTGACAGGGATTGCAAGCCAAAGAACCCAGACCGGCAAAGGGTCCCCCAAAAGATACTTTCAATGCCACGGCTTTCATCACATCTTTATTGTGCAGCCCAAATAAGCTACACAGAAGTAAGCTTATACTTGGGAATGCTTTTCATTACTGCAAATAAGACATGGGGCACCCAGTAGAAGTCCCAGAGAACATGGTGGGTGTCCTGAGGTCTACAACTTTCCTGCATATTGGACTTTAGTTATCCAGTGAATAGCAAAAGTTAGGAACTGTGAAAATATTTAGTGATGTTCTTTTTTGTTTTAAAATTTATTGATTTAGGTACAAAGTATGTACATTGATTTTCCACTGCTGTGTCAGAAAATACAGATATACACTTACAGGTTACAGGGCTCTGCATCTTTAACTGACTGTGTCTGATGGCAATCTGTACACAGCTGTATAAATAGGATCATATGATAGATGGTTGACCTAATACTGTGTATTTAGTTGTCAATTTTCTTGTGTCACAATGAAAATCTGGCTTGACTGACACATACCCTCTCTGCAGAGAACACAGTGGGACACTTAGTAATTGTGCCTAATGGTGCTTTACTAGAGGCTCCAGACAGGACCAGACCTGTAAATAATGCAAAACCTCCCACCAGTTTCATTATTCCTTCTGGGAGTATGATGCACACATCACTTGGTCATGGTCTGCTTGTCACAAGACTACTGCTTGACATGAAGCTGAAGCCATGGCTTGTGTTTTATATTTTTTGTTTGCTATCAAAGCAGACAGCTGCAGGGAAAGAAGTGCCGCATATACAAGACTGCTGTGTATTTAAGTACTTGACGCTATAAATAACTGTAACCATAATTTTTAAATTATGGATCATTTTCTAATTACGGTCTGGAAGATATGGGCAGAACCTGATTACAGTGAACCCAGGCTTTACCCATGCAACGTAAAAGGTTAACTTAACTGCATCCCCTGCCTTCTGTACATTCCTTCCCTTTGTTCCCCCCTCTGTTCCATTCAATCAATGGGCGCAAAGAGGAATAGCTGATACTTATAGATATGTGGAGCATGTAATTCCTTCTCCTTCCTCATCTAAATATCCACCGGGCATCGGACTGTTTCCCTAGAGGTTTCTTTCGGGTGCTGTAGTAACTTGCGAGTGGATAGTGGAAAATGAATTACCAGTACACTGTAATTTCTTTTACCGGGCCTTCATTTATGTAAATTGATCGTCATTTCATAGAAGTAAAGCTTTACTCTTGAGATATGATGTCAGTAAAGATGTTTTTAATGAGCTGGTAACTCAATTTCCACTCCTTCCTGCTTGCACCTCACACATAACTCTTTGCTTGTGATGGTTGTATAGAGTGTTGTGGAAGCAAAAGTAAAGTGAATGTGGAAGGTGGCAGTTAAGAATACCTGTTGCTTTGCCCTCTAAAAACATAAAGCTCGGTGCACTTGTTTTTTTTTTTTTTCCAACCTGAAAGGCTGAGTTTAAAAAATAGAAGAGATTCCTTCATCACTGTTTAAAAGCTTTGATCGAGTAATCCCTGCTCTTTTTATCAAATTGGGGCCACTGTCAAAATACTCAAACGGAGCTTGCAGCGGATTGACTCCTAACTCCTTTAGGCCGAGAATTTTCCAACCTGCTCTTTTGATCAACTCATCGAGGAATACCAGGTGGAAGGGACCCACGCGGCACCCATGCATCGAATTTCAGTCGGTTGATCAAGAACTGGTCGAAATTCACTGCATGCTCCCTAACAACATCATATTGATGCATTTCTGTGAGACATCAGATGAAAGCTGCATGGTCAGAACTGTTTCTTCAGCTACATAAAGACTTTGGGTAGTTAATGGTTTCCTTTTTTTATGCACAGGTTAAACCTTCTGTCTACCTTAAGGCTGGCTTTGGAGGGAGAGGGGTGTCATTTAGGATGAGCAATAGCATGAAAGCATTCCGAAAACTTTTCAGTGATAACATAGTTCAAGAGCTGTTAAAGACACCTGTACCACAGTAAAGACTATAACATCTGTATCATCGCCTGAGTCATTCCACCTACATACAGATGGGGGACATGACTGTTAAACCTCTGGAAACCTTCAGTGCTGAGTGCACTTGAGTCATTGTAGAAATCACGATACTCTACAATGGATACCGTTGTCAGTACGCATTGGGACAATTATGTTTGTTGGTTGCACTTAAAATAGACTAGCTACGACTGAGCAATTTTGATTGCTCTGTTATTATTATTATGCTATTGTATTCAAAATGGGCAGATGATGGAAATTAACAGATCTAAGAAAATACGTACTACATAGTAGTCTTAGATCTACCAAATATGCAAAATTTCAGCTTCGTTTTTCTTTATATAACTGGCAAATGAATTTCAATAAAGTTGTCAGGAGGTATGTTGGCCATAAATAGGCAGATGTCTACTTGAGAAATATGGATGGAAATACCTCTGCCTATCATCTGCAGCCCTGAAACATTATGGGGGGGATTTATCAAAACTGGAGTAGACAAAAACTGGAGCAGCTGTGCACAGCAACAAATCAGCTTCTCTCTTCTGTTTGTTCAGTGAAGATTTGAAAATGAAAAAGAGAAGCTGATCCAGCTGCTGCAGTTTTTGTCTGCTCCGGTTTTGATAAATTCCCCCCTGTCTCTTGCGTGTGTCTGATGGATTGAAGTGGTACAAGTGAAGTCATTCCTTCCACCTTCTTACTGAGTATTCACAAAAAGTCCTAGAGGATACTAAATTAGGGCTGCAACAATTAATCGACATAATCGATTATAATCGATTATTGAAAAAATTGTCAACTTTTTCAATAATCGATTAATCGGCTTCTGATCAGTTGGCCCTGTTCACAGCTCCACATGCTGTGCGCCGCACCTCCTCCCTACCTCATGCTCGTCGCTGCCAGACCCGCTCGCATCCACACGCCGCACCTCCTCCCCCGCCTCACATTTCCTGCCCATCCACATCCACGATCGGCACAGGGACGCGGGGAGATGTAGTAAAGAGAAGCAGGTGTGGGGGGAATGACAGCCGCTGATAGACAGGTCCGATCTCAGAAGCAAGTTGCTGGAAGACTGCTCAGGTAAGCCTGCACTTTCCCACACATGGTGCTCTATAATGTATTGCTGGGATTTGTATTTCTCTATAGCTGATGGTACATTGTGCTGTATATTATACATAGGAATACAAATCCCAGCAATACATTATACACTGTATGTATAATGTATTGCTGGGATTTGTTGTACTCTATAGCTGGTGATATTCTGCATTGCGCTGTATAGAGGACTACAAGTCCCAGCAATACTGCATTATACAGCGCAATACCACCAGCTATAGAGGAGTACAACAAATCCCAGCAATACATTATACAGTGGTACAATGCTAAATACCACCAGCTATAGAGGACTACAAAACCCAGCAATAGTACATTATACAGCGCAATGCAGAATGCCGCCAGCTATTATTTACTATTGCTGGGATTTGTTGTATTCCTCTATAGCTGGTGGTATTCTGCATTGCGCTGTATAATGTGCTTTTGCTGGGTTTTGTAGTCCTCTAGCCGGTGACATTCTGCATTCATTGCTATATAATTTTACACTTTCCATTTCACTATATTGCACACCACACTATCTTCTTTTTTACTTCCACCGCTCCAAGCTTGCTCCTGTGATGGACTACAATCTCAATACAAACTAGTAGTCCTATCACTGGAGCCATTTTTTAAAATTTTATTGTTTATCCGATTAACCGATTAATCGAACCTAATAATCGGCTAACTAATCGATTTTGAAAATAATCGTTAGCTGCAGCTCTATACTAAATACAGTAGAAGTCAATCCACATGTTAGTTCTGTTAAACGTATTTCACTAAACAATTTTAAGAGACGTAATGCTAGTATTGCATAAAAAAGTATCTTATATTTTGCCATTATTATGCTTCTTTAAAAAGTGCTATTGTACAGCTCCTAGCTTCAATCCTACTTCCTATCTATGGAATTCAACTGTCTCCTTCAGGATTTCAACTGTATATTCCTTTTAGTATAGTGTGTGTGTGTGTATGTGTATGTATGTATGTAAATCTCGAAATGAACAATAACCTATCAACAATTTTAAACCTAAATTGTACGCTATATGGTTAATTTGAGATGGGGGAAGAGGCAGGGAACACCTTGGTGACTGATGAAAGGACACTTCTCACAACATAGGACCCTTAGGGAGGAGCAGTGGGTAAATCCTTCCTTTTTAAAGCACCGCACAAACCCAACAATAAGAGACATGGAAAGAGATGCATACATTGTATAAAAATATCTGCACCCCATTATGGGGACACCACCACGCACCGTGGGCACATTGCTGATGTCAGGCCACATAGAAAACAGAAGCTGACTGTGCTATCTTTGGGGTACAATAAAAGGTCTGGTCTTTGCCTTGGGCCTCGTGGTTGGGGCACAATGTGGCACTTCATGGACTGCTTTACTGTAATTTGCTGCATGCCCGAATGCATAAACCATTTAATCATTTTAGTTCCTGTGCAATGTCCTGCTTCATTCATATGCAAGTTCAGCAGTACAGGTGAAACTCGAATAATTAGAATATCGTGCAAAGTTCATTTATTTCACTAATGCAACTTAAAAGGTGAAACTAATATATGAGATAGACTCATTACATGCAAAGCAAGATAATTCAAGCCGTGATTTGTCATAATTGTGGTGATTATGGCTTACAGCTCATGAAAACCCCCAAGAACCCCAAATCCACAACCTCAAAAAAGTAGATTATTACATGCAATCAATAAAACAAGGATTGTACATAGAACAATATCGGACCTCTGAAAAGTACAAGCATGCATATGTACTCAGTACTTGGTTTGGGCCCCTTTTGCAGCACTTACTACAATTACTTTTGCACGATATTCTAATCGAGTTTCACCTGTATGTTGGATTGTGGAAGGAAACCTATGCAATTTCCATGCAGATGCCTGCTAGTGCTATTTAGTGCAGTAATTGAGACTTTTTAAAATGTTTTTTAAGTAGTGGAAGTGGAGATGAAAAAGCCACTAATGCATGCAGCTGTCCTAAAAAAAGTCTTCATTTTTTGTTAAAGCGTTTTCTCCCAAGATAGCGATCAAGTTGTCCCATTTTAAGAGTTTCCATAGACAGTTACAATTTGTCTCTGTCCTCCCCAGCTGATATTTTTTTTTATTATGCGTAGAAGTATGTTTCCTGTATTTCTTTCCAAGAAATAAAGATAAGATTGGGTAATTACTTCCAGAAGACAAAGTCAGTGTTGCGTTCTGTTAATTTAAGCCAACATCCTGAGGTGAGTTTCACCTGACCTTTCAAGGCACAAGTCTAAAATGAATTGTCGTTTTAAATACATGGTTAGGCTGACAGATGTCGCTGTAGGCTCTGGTACCAGTTTTATATTTTGTGTCATACTATATTTGTAAAAAAATATATACTGTTTTGAGCTATGCCTTGTGTGTTTTACATGTCTCCGGATGAATTTTGTTAGATCGAAAATAAAATTTTATTTGAATGAGAAAATATTGTTTACAAATGTCTTTCCCCTTTAAGGAAAAAAGCATAATGATGCCGGTTTTTTTTGTTTCTTAGTTTTTTAGTATTCTGGCAGCTGCAGCATAGGAATGCATAGTCAGATTCCTATTGGCTATTTCAATTTGCAATATCCAATAGCAAGCTGGCTATTGCACCCGCCCTCTGCTGCTGTAAATCACTAGAAGGGGACCTGATGGAGAACTTTTAGGATCTGGCTGGACAAGAATGTTTAACGGCTCATTAACACTGCACAGCGCATTATTGTATGTTTTTAATGTGCGTTGCAATGCATTAAAAACATTTTAGTCTTGTTTTTATCTATTTTTTAAAGTTCTGTGTAGTTCCATAGCGCATTATACGCATGAATACATTTTTTTCCACAGCGCACAGCAACACAGTGCTTTGGTGTGAACTTGACACATGGGCAGCAATAGCAGTATTTGCCTTGTCCTTGTATTGAGACTGCATTTATCAACTCAGGTGTGAACAGGTCCTAAGACAATGAGAATGCCACAAGGCACATGCTTATATCAAGGAAAACAGTATTTCACAGTGCCTTATTCTGTACACTGTGCTGTATGTTCCCTATTCCACACTGTCTCATTCTATACGCTGTGCTCTGCATTCCCTACTCCACACTACCTCCAGTTTGTACTCTGCGTTCTACATTTCCGATTCCACACCGCCTTATTCTATAAATGAATATTCCCTATTCTGCACCAAATTATTTTGCACGCTGCCCTATTCCAAGTTCATTTTATACTATGCAAGTATTCTCAGACTGTATTTAACTACTCCCTTTTAAGTCCTGCCCATTAAGTGCCGTGCAAAAAACACCCACTTTTGGTGTGTGGCGCACACTGCAATTTCTCTTTCTAGAGGAAGAGGGGCCCAACTTATAACCTTGCACACAGGCCCACTGCATTCACATAATTGTATTGGTGATTTACTTGCCAACCACTAAGCATAGAATTGCATGCTATCTTCTAAGTTTCTTCTTAGATATTGGAGGCCTGGTGGTGAAGACTCACAAACTCAAGATTGTTAGATTCAGCCAAATCTCCCAAGTTTCATCTTCTGTAATATTAGTGGTTTGATATTTGTCTGATAACTCATGATGTTATGACATACATCCCTCCCTTTAACCATACTAATTGTATGCAGCTGGCTGGGTTTTTCTCCTACATAGACCAGTCCTAGCACTACACATGATGAGAGAGGCCATTTGAGAATTCTCTGGTGTAACACAAAGTGATTTCATATACATATGTCAACATGTGTGGGAGTCTGTACAAACGCAGGCAGGATGGAACTATAATTTGTGCATACATTTAGAAAAGCTTGAGTTCTAAAATAATCCAACATTTGTTCAGATTAAGCATTTAACTAAATATTTTGTTTCACTTTAAAAAAAAAAAGTAAAATCTCTATCTACTAGTTTCCATGACTCCATGAAAGCTAAGCACTAGTAGATGAGCCCATAACAAAATGGTGAGTGTGTGTAGCATCATAAACGCCCAGCATATACTATCCTGGTATAACATCAGCACGGTAATAGGAATACATACTAGAGTTGTTTTTGATGATGCAATCAAAGCATACTTAAAAAATCCCTTTTATGTAGTGAGTGCTGTCTTCTACCTGCCCGTCACTTTCAACAATTCCCTGGATTCCCAGTGTGCTATGCATCTCTTTCCCTGCTGCTTGATGTGATGCAATCTCAATTTTTCAAGAATACATAACCCATGATGCATTGCTTCCAGCAAGCAATGATACTATTACATTGTTCAGATGTTGAGTTGTAGTTCCGATGGCAGGCTTAGAGTGCTGACACAAGGAAGTTCATAATATATAATATATTTAAAAAATGCCTTTTTCTTTTAATATTTAAGCCTGAAAAGCATTGCAATTGTGATCACACGATCACAGCTGCAGAGCTACGACTTCAGTACATTCTCTCCTAGGCAGAGCTCCGTACTGAGGTACGACGTTTCAGTTGGAACAGATGGGGAAGGATGGCTGGACTCCAAAACTGCATTAAATAACCTCATACGGCGTCCAGCCGTCCTCCCATTAGGTAGATGAAGGAATATGGGCAGCTCTACCTAAAGCGAGGATGGCTGGACGTCCCCGATCTCCAGGAGCTTACAATCTAATGTCCCGATCTCCTATACATATAAACACATACTAGGATCAATTTTAGACAGGAGCCAATTAACCTAGCAGCATGTCTTTGGGGTGTGGAAGGAAACTGGAGTACCCGGAGGAAACTCACACAAGCACAGGGATAACATGCAAACTCCATGCAGGTGGTGTCCTGGTTCGTGTTCAAAGCAAGGACACCCAGTGCTGCAAGGCATGAGTGCTAACCACTGAGCCACTGTGCTGCATTCATCATTTGTTTCACCAAGTCAAATTTGAGTGCAAATGTTTTAATGGTAAATGATCTTAATAATGCATTTATAAAAACGACAACACAAAAAGCACGGCCTTTAGATGTTTATATAAATCCATGTTTATCCGTAGCAGTTTATGATATAAATATCCTTGTCATTTTGAATAGAATAAGATGATGTTGTAGATACAGATTTAAAGTAATCTTGTTGCCATGCAAACGGTGTTTTTTCTCTCACTGCTGAACATTTGTAATGTTGCATTAGCATATTTTCTATGGAACTATGTGATTATTCCATCTAAAAATAATTTCCAATCTATACTGCCATAGTACATTAGACACATATATGGTTTTCATTGACTTGGGTTTATTTTTACCATGGATCTTTCTTCTAGTAATAAAACAAAGGCAGATTTTTTCACACTATATAAAGGCATTGATCTTGCATGTTTTATATAGGTATATGTATATATTAATTTTATCTTTTATTTGTCACAAGCAGAAACGCATGTCGCTGTAAAAAGTACATGAGCTACTTTTTGGCAGACAGCACTTTTTTTGTCCCATAGACTTCAGTGGTAAACTTTGTGCGACAAAACGCTCTGGTGTGAACAGTGGCCATAAACATGAATGTGATTCCTTGTCTTACCTTCTGAGTGGCAAAACACATAGGTGCGAGCTAAGCCTTATTAGAAGAAAACACTAACATTGGTATAGCATGTGACAGGGTAACAATGCAGAAGAACAATTCGGAAACTGGGGAAAGCACTGTGCCTAAACAAGAACGTTCATTACATAATCACCAGGTATTATTTTAATAAAACACAAGTGTGAATAGGGACGTAGCTTCTCTGCCGGTCAAGAATTGCTGATTCTTGGTGGAGAAGCTATCATCATTTCAAGACCTTTCAACTTCCATTGCAGTTACCCTAAGGCCCCTTTTCAGGTGGGCGGTCTGATCAGGTCCATCTGTCAGTTCTTCCGGTGGATCTGTTTGGAAGCCCAGTGCGAGTCTATGGCTAGACGGATCTAAACTGACGTGTGTCTGTTTACATCCGATTACCCCCAATTCCGTCTAGGTCAGGATCAAAGTTCTAGCGGACCTGATCGGGGGTAATCTGATGTAAACGGGCACATGTACACTTGCATCCGACTCCCCATGGACCTAACTTAAGTCCGGGAAGTTCAATGAGGAAAAAACTGGATGGACATGGATGTCTGCACGGAACTGACTGCGCCCGTGCAAACAGGACCTTAAACATGTCCAAATAACTCATGTTAGTAGTAAAAGGCTGCACAAATATCATTCTGACATTTAACCTGTACAATGAGCACTGCAATTTTGTTTTATTTTCATATTTGTACATTGTATTTTCTTGACGCTCTCATGAATTCATTCTGAACACATTTTATTGTACATCCTTGCAAACCAGAATCCGTTAGTTGACAGGTTTACAAGGCAAAGGCCTGGAGTTGTTCATGAATCCCAAAGGAACGTAGTAAACTGGCCAATAAGCAGGCATATTTGCCAAGTGCTAACTGACAGTTACATCTTGAGCCATGTCGTTAAAGCAATTGGGTCTTGTTCTTGCATAGGAAGGCTTGCTAACCTGCTGGACAAAGCAGTGGGGAAATTTTGCTTGCATCAAGAGGCCATATCTCACTAAGCTTTATTTGGCTATTGAGAGGAATATTGATGACTTTGTGGTCCAATAGTTATCAGTAATCTAGAAAAATGCCAGCCAGTGTTTCCCATGGGTAAAAAATGGTTTACCTCCCCTTTTAGAGTGTTGGCCCCCAACAGCACAGAGTATCATGTGATACGGTGCTGCAGACCTGCCTAGAAGTAGTTTATTAGGTATACAAGTATATTAGGTGTATGGTTGGATGGAATTGGGTGGATCTTCTGATCTTGGCCTAAAATGAAAGCGTAGCCGTTTTAACTAATACGTGTTGCCTGAAGTTGCTGTTACCATAAACTTATTTACATCCACCTTAGTAAGACTCTGTGTGTGAGTAACTTGTTACTCTAATAGTTGCTAAATAGTAATAACTTGTCACACTTTAGGAAACTAGATAATTACAATTCCATATGGGTTGCATATTTAATAACTGGTTGCATTGCTGTGCTATGCATGTGTTTTATATCTTCTCCATTTAGTTAATCTTTTCCTGGCAACATTGTATCAGAAAATGGCTTTGGATGTACAGAACATTTTAAATTGCAGCAGTTGCAAAACCTCACAAAAACAAGCAGATTTCAAGGTCTCAGCAAGCCGCTATTGTTTAGCACAAAGATGCTCTGTTGTTGATTGTCAAGGTTATCCTTTCACACTTTGTAGTCAATGGAAAAAGAAAAAAACCCTCTTCATTCTGCATAGCTAGTGGTCTGGGAAAGTTAGATAAGTAATACATTGGATTATGGCCCACTAGCTACATGTGCACTGGCAGAGCAGAGGTGTAGCGAAGAACCACGGGATCCCACACTCATACAAAAGTGCATTCTTCCCCCAGGCTTCAAGTTTTCTGTAATAAATAATGTGGTGTCGTTTCAAGCCTAGAAATACCACTTGAGGCTCAAATAACACATCATAGAAGTGATAAAGATATTTAGTACAGAATGATTGTGGAGCTGTTACATAAGAGGCAGTTATTTGGTCCCTCTTCACTGATAGGTCTAGGAGCCATTGCTGGTTCCACTTTAAGGAACATGTAATTGAGCCTTTGTAGGGAATGTTATAGTGGTCATGCACTGTGCAGTTCTAGCCAATACTGCAGCAGACTTGAGTGCTACATTTTGATATTTTGGTAGCATATGATGCAATTTGTTGGTTTTGGGCTTTAAGTTACAGTAAAAGTAAAGCAGTGATCATTATGAGAAGGACAAGTTTTGAATCCATTTTCTTGAAATTGGTGTATTTACATGCATATGATCCAGCCAAAACTCTTTTTTACTTTTAGATGGAGAAGGGTTAGAATGTGCTGTAGAGTCACTGGGACAATTGAGTTCTCACTACCGGCACTTTCTTTTTTTGAAGACAGGAGAAGTCAATCTCTGTCATGTTTTTATTGCTGTTTGTGTGCCTATTGTAACGATTCACTGCTTTCTGCATCATCACTAGGACACGAAGTGAAGAAATGCATAATGCAGTAAAAGTGTGCCAGAGGATCAATGTCTGTCTCCGAGTTTAGGTTTCCTCTTTAAATCTTTTGATAACTTTAGCAGCTCTATACTATAAATACAGTTATTAAAAAAACCTGTTGCTTTATAGCCGGTACTCTGAGGTGTCTGCCATTAACCATGCCCAGCGCCTGGCTTCAGGACCCTGAAAAGCCTTTGCAAATATACTTTTTGAAAGTTGGTATTCATATATGGCTATTTTCTGGAAATGGGTTTTCTGCTTGCAGCTAAAAACTGGAAAACCCCTTTAGTTGACAGACTTTGGTCTGGTCACTCACTTATGTGCTAATGAAGTAGAAGCTAGTCTCCTCCTGTTTAAGTCTAGGAAAGCCTAAGAGTGCTTTTTGGGTGGCTGACATCTGATTGGTGAGGGTACAATTAAAAAGAACCCTTGCTGCTGCCGTATGGTATGCAGTAATTTAGTGCTTCTTGAGGAATGGCTGCATTTCATCTCTTCAGCCAAAGATTATTCATGTATGGATTAGAGTGGACCTAATAATATTAGACACATGTGTTCATGTAAAGTGCATGCATGCCAAGTAATGTGTAAGCATAACACTTACAGCTATTTTTTTTCTCTCTGATCGCATTACCCCCTAACAATCCCTTTTATCTCTCTGCTTTTCTCACTAGAATGATGGTGTCGTTTTCGTTCAGGCATAATCCAGGGTCATCATCTTTGTCCTTGTACAAGACCCTGGCTCAAACATGTGGAGCCTAGGCAGTTCTTGGTGGTTTTCACAAATGTGTGACACAGGTCAGCCGCCTGCTGCCACCTCTCACCTCGTGGCTTGCTGCAAACTTATAATGTTGTAGTCCAATCACTGGGGAGAGGAGATGCTTCTTCCTGTCTGTAGAAGACTGATAACGCCATCTCAACCAAGGCTGTAGCTCAAGTACTGCTTTTAATGATACAATGACCGGTGCAGATGATGTAAAGTGTTGCAGAAATGTATCCATACAGACAGTAAAATGAACACGGATCAAAGTTGTTGTTTTTTTAAATGGATTCCATAGCAAATAAAATAAGGTTTCCATGACAATATCAGCAAATTAAAGTCTTGTTTGTCCTGAAAGAATGTGTATGCATTACGTTATCTTAAATAATGACAATGTTATTGCCAAATAAACATGTCCTTAGCAGAAATGTAAAAATTGCTCTTGCCCATAAGGGGTATATAGGTGTGAAAGCTGAAGTATTAAAACAAAATCCTTCTAGCCTTGTAGGAGTAAGTAAAAAGAAATGCATGTTGACCACATACAGGCTTCTCTTTCTCTAGGAACAACAGGTGGTGTAAGATCAGCGGAATTGCCTCTGCCTAGAACTGCCATGGCACACAATCAATACGAACACTAGAAAATGTTGTGCAGTAATGAAAGCTTGTTCAGAATGTAACACCTACACTGCCTTATTATCACAACCAATGCTTGAATCAGTCCCATTACTTGGATATATCAAGCCATATATTACAGCCCTTAATTATTTCAAGTGCGGACTGCGTCACACGGTGATTTGTGTAAATGGTTTGCCTATTACTTTGAGACAGATAACATTTTTGTTACTGCTGTCAGCATTACAACATAATTGCTGGCTATGTGGATTTCATTACATAGCCCAAAGTATTTTAGCTAGTTATGGGTAAATCCAATGTTCTCACACTGTATATTTTCCTGGAAACTCCAACGGCCTGCTTAGATTCACACATCCTGTTTGCTTTAGATTGCATGAGGATATTACAAAAAGCTATCACAAACGCCTGTAAAAGGTCAAATATTTCCGAAACTCAAATCTTGACCTTTCTGTGTAGGGTATATGATTCTTATTTAGAGATGGACTACAAGGGGCCCAAAAAGCTTGCTCTTTACAATGTCTTCTTAGATCTAACAACAAGAATGTTAATTCGTATGGAATTAAAAAGGCTTTTATGGTTTTCAGGGAAGTCAGCTGCAATCGGATCAGAGATGTTTGAAACCATGGTCAACAAAATTAGTAGCTCATAGATCACTATTGATCGCTGTTTTCATGCTTGAGGAGCATTTAATGTAGATATCCAAATTTAATGCAGACTACAATTTGTATGTTTCACCTACAGCTGTGTATGTCCTCAGTGGTCTCCAAACTTCAGACTGCGCACCAGACGCAGCTCTTTGCTAGCCTTTACCTGGCCCTTTAGGTACTATTGCTCCCAGTGACACCGACTATAGGACACTCCCCCTATTTACAACAATGATGCGGTACCATTTCTCCTGCTGACACCATTGATGGGGCACAACCTTCCATTGACACCATTGATGGGGCACCACCTTCCATTGACACCATTGGTGGGGTACCACCTTCCATTGACACCAATGATAGGGCACAACCTTCCATCGACACCAATAAAAGGGACACTGTTTTCTATGCCCACTAGAAAACTAGGCAAAACACTAGCACTGAATTCTCTGCAACCCTTTGTGAATGTACCCTAAGGGCACTTTACCAGGCATATGTTGCCTTTCACAATGTACATGCAATTCTTGTAAATGGGCATTTTGGGTGAAACGCTAATTTTTTTAAGGGTTGAAAAGAAATACAAAGCCACTATACATTCCATTTAACGTCATAGGGTCCCCATGAGACTATCATTGCTACCACATAAATTGATATTTTATCATGATCATGTTTTAACATTAAAATGAAAACCTGATTTACTATCGGCAACGGTCCTCTGGGCCAGGCCAAGGGGTAGGAAGAAGAGACTGCTACTGTGCACACTTCAGCAGCGGGAGGCGCAAAAAAGGGAGAAACCTGCAACTTATGCTGCCAAGGTGATTCACATCTCATTGTGGGGGCACACTTTGGCCTTTTCACCTTGGGTGCTAAATGAAAACCTGGTTAGCCCTTTTTTTCCCTACAGTTTTAATAAATCTCACTGTGTAATATTGCCGTTATTGCATCATTTAGAATAGTGCTATGAATGTTAAACTGCACTTTCAGAATTTCTATACATTTTGTTTTGTATCTTTTCTCATTCCCTTAATAATAATTGGCTCAGTTTTCTTTGCCAGCCTCGGATCTTTTTCATGCTTTATACTCTACACCCACAGAAGCTCTGTAGCTGTGTGTGCCATCTGTTTGTTTGCTTGAGGGTTTTTAATAGGCACTTTACTTGACAGAATGGAAGCATTTCATTATAAAACATAATTGTTTTGCCCTTGTTACCTATCTAATATACAGGTGTTTTCAGCATCTTGTGACTGAGTATTGAGCACAGTTTTTATGTGACCGCTGTCTTTTGAAAGATGGCAGACATGATGCCACATGGGGACTGCACTGTCTTCAAGTCACTGCAATGTACTCCTCACTGCAAGCTGCTTAATTACAATTGCCATATGTGCATAATCTAGCTCAAATCCATTTTTAATGTAGCTCACAAACCCCTACCTGAATAACACCATTCTTCTCCATGTATTGTACTTAATGTTAATGCTTTATAGTTGCTCCTCTTATTGTGCTATCCTTAGTTTTGCCCACAAATAATGTAAACATTTACAAAGACAAACATTCAAGTGATATGAACTCTGTGATAATGTTCAAAACGGGCAGCTTTTTAACTGAGCATGTTTGAAAATGTGTTTTTTTTTATTTTTTTCCATGACATACTGTACTGTATGTATGCAATAATTTGGGGAAATCAGTGATTTAATAAAATAATGATGTTAGAGGGTTAATTAGTGTTTAGGTGCGGATACCCAGTAATTGTCATTAACACTTTGGGCCTGATCACCTATGGGTTTTTGCTTTAACATAACAGAGAGAGATGCAAAGAAGATGGTGTAGAGAACTGCTGTCTTCTACAGAGTTACAGCAGTTACCTCCAAAGGTGGAGAAGTTAATATGGAATGCAAGAGCCAATTTGTCCGACCCAAGAGCCTGCAGGATTGTTTTAGGAGCCCCTCCATTGACAACAACTAGAGAACCTGAAAAGTAGCACCTGTAATTTATATGGAGCAATGGCTACCAAGCTCCTGGGATTTGTCCAGTACTGGGTTACCTAGACCCAAATTACGTGCTATACTTAATCTAGTTCTGTGCTTTTTTTTAATGCAGATCAGGCTTTTGCAGAAGTGGACCTGGAATTAAATGTGAAAATATATCATTAAGATCAACACGACTGTAGGAAATGCTTTTTAAAGAGCATCTGAATTCTGGAAGCTGTGCTTAACAGAGGGCAAAGGACTAGTCGCCAATATTTACTATGGTTTCTCTGCAGCTGATCTTTTCCTATCACTGACTTACCATGCCTTGCTCTATATTGTGTCTGTGTGGAGGCAGTCATCTTGGTAGAGGTAGGGCTTTACCATACATGTCAGAGGCCTCAAGCAAGAAGCATGTGAGCAGCGCCGTAGTGACGTCATTAAATCTCACTCCAAATCTCCAAAGACTAGCTGACACAGGCCTGCAGTGCCTTAGCTCTCACACTGCAGGTTTACAGGTGTGAGGCTGTAGGTACAGTAGTGCTAGTATCAGTTGCTCTATAGAATTCAACCCTGCTGACAGAGAATAAACTGACTTGCTTGCTGAGCTCCTAAGGTCTCCTTGTGCATTATTATCAAGAGGGATATGGGGGCTGCCATTTCTGGCCTCTTTGTGAAAATGCTAGTTGTGTAACTTTGTTACCATCTGTATTTCATGACCTAGAGCAAACAGCAACCAAATCGGATAAAAGTCATAATTCCTTATACCTATATTTGTCTTAGGTCAGTGAATCAAACTATTTAACCTATTGGCATGATAGCCAGGGCTTTGGCATTTTCTAAATGAAAAGTTAGCCATGACAGCCCACATTTATTTCATAGCACATTTCTGATCACTATTAACAGAAGCACACGCCATTCATAGCATCTGCTGTTGCAGTTTCGACTTTTAAAATGTGTATGATTCACTGCTGCGGCCAGACAGGGATGTAACTGAGTTTAAATTACTGGTAGCTCTTCACAGAGGCACAGTTCTTTAATTTCTAGTTGGAGCATTGAGAGAATTAGCATCAATACTTTAATAAAGAGGCATGAAAAATGGTGCAGGAAACATTTACTGAAAATATATTACAAAAATAAACATAAGCAACAGTGCAATAAAAGGGTTTAAAAGTGAAAAAATACTTAAAGGAGAACTATGGGGTCAGTGTTTTTCCCCATAGTTCTCAGGGTATAGAGTCAGTCTGGCGTAGAGTTCTGATCTCTCGCAAAGTACATCCAACCTGATCTGGCAAAGTCATATGGTCATGCGTACTGGTTTAGGGTTCTGATCGCTTGAAAAGTACATCCAGCCCGATATGGCAAAGACATATGGTCATACGCACAGAATTCGCAATCCTCAAACAATCATTATTTAGCAGAAATTACCGTTTTCTAAACCCAAGAATAAAAATGTTATATATTGCAGCTTACCAGTCCTTAGATGTGGTGGCTGTATAGGTTTTCTGTTTTCATGGCAAGCACATTTTCTGAAAGTACAGAAAATTACCAGTTGATCTTGCCAGAAATATAGTTTCCTTGCAAATACCTGTGCACGGAGCTGAAATCTCAGCCTTCCCAGCTGTCTTTTGTAAACTACAAAACGTGGTGAAGGTGAGAAGGACATGTGTTTGTAGTTCAAAACAGGAGAGCAGTCATGAGATTGCTGCTTCTTGATGGATACAGTATGGTGAGTGTTGTTTCCTTAGGACAGGATGTGTGGCAGGATCACCAGGAAAATGTAGAGGCTGAAAAAAAAGACTGGAAATAAAAGGAAAACTAATGCAGGGGTAGGCAACCTTAACACTGCCGCTGTGCAAAAACTACAAGTCCCAGGATGCATTGCAAGACTGACCATCACAGGCATGACTCCCATAGGCATGATGGGATTTGTAGTCCCACCACAGCTGTAGTGCCGAGGTTTCCTGCCCCTGGACTAATACATCTACAAAAGGACTTGTAAATGTCCAACGTAGACCTCTTGGGCAATTAATGCATCTCCTGAGAGACTGCACAGCCAGGAGCTTGATGCTAATTTCTCTTCTAGAAATTCAGTGGTGTTATCGCCTGAAACCACGCCTGCTGATTTGACAATAAAGGAGCAGAAACGCACAGATAAGTAATCTACTCTTCTCACTCTGCTCTCCCCTCCTGCTGGTGTGTTCCCTGTCAGCACATGTGCATGCAGCAGAGCCTGTTTAGCTCCTAGTGCTGTACCCCGCCGTAAGTTATGCTGTACAAAACATGACAGAAAGCCGATATTAAGACAATTCGGGTACTTCAGGACAGATGTATGCTGCTTATAATACATAAGGAGGTAAAATTGTATAATATATATCTGCTTGAAGTTCAGCTATTGGAAACAACTGATGGAGCAAATTATCAATGTACCCCTATGTTTTCTTGCTTGAGGGAATGGAAAATGTTATAAGACAAACATTTACCAGGCTGACATACACAATTGACATGTATTCCCATTTTATATATTGAAGTGTATTCCCATTATATATATATAATATAGATATATAAAGTGTATTTTGTTATAAGACGCGCAGGAAGTTTACAAAGAATAAAACCAGACAGCTGGATTGTAACTTCTTATCCATCTGGTTCCTGCCTCCTTCCAAAATTCCACTATTTTGTTTATCTCCATCCTTATGTCGTTGATAGAGGTCTGTGCCATGTGAGCCCTGATAATGTACAAGCTAACAGTCTGCTTCCATGATTCTCGGTGGTCAGTGCTGCTTCTTAGCTCGTACAAAGCCATAGTGTGTGCAAAGTATAATGCATATGGGATCAATCATATGGCAAAGTGAGAAAATGGCCCCTTGGGGAAAACCCTGTGTGATAATGCAGTAGACCTTTTCTCAGAAAGACAAATAATTTACATGGAAGAGTCCAACTTTAAGTGTCATGTGACACAGGAACTCTCTGCTTCCCAAACGTCCCTGTGGTGGTGTCACATGTGTATCCTTAAATTATGAGGAGTGATTAGCATTTTATGAGGGAGGCTTTGGAGGGAATAGGAGTGGTTGAGCTTGAAAAAGGGTGGGGGGGAGTGGCAGCAGATTTCCCCCTCTTACTGGATTAAGCTCTCAGCAAGTCTGGGTACAATCAAGCTCCGAATGGCCATTTTCTAGCAAGGGATCCTGCATGACGTATGACTGTTTTCTGGCAGAAATCTTGGAGGACCAGTAGGCAGAGCGGAATTGGAGCTGACAAGTCTGCATCTTGGAAAGGGCTGTAATCTAGTGTAGTGCAAAACAGAGGCACTCAATCACAGCAGCTGTAAATAGGAGACAGAGAAGCAAATCTACAGCTAAGGAAGACAAAGTGTTTGTTGGAGGGCTGAATTTAAAAAGCATTTTTGGTGCATGGGATGAAACCAGCCATGGAAACTGCAGCAGAGGAAGCAACAGAACAAAGCCAGGAGAGAAAAGGTACCCATAGAGTTGTTGTGTGAGGCTTTCCACTGGCAGTCTCACACTCTTACCTCATCCTCTGTGTCTGTGTGTGCTTTCTTCATCCTTTTTTATTCTTGCATAAAGCTTGGCAAATAACGTGGATTGTGTGATTGCAGATAGTTAAGGTATTTGTTTCATTGAGAAGACTACAGATCGGTTCCTCTCCTTGAAGATAGACATAGTTTGGATATTCAGTCAACTGTCATTCTAGATTTATTTCTTACAATCGGTGGTAATTTATTTGTGTGCCACCTTTCTTGATAATCTTGTAAATATTGATGATAGAAACAACAAAACAAGATCAGTAAATAGAATCATTTAGCAGTAATCAATTAGATGTGTACCGCCATTCTTGGTCATTTTGTAAATATTAATGATCTAAACAACAACACAAGATCAGTGAATAGAATCATTTAGTGGTAATCATTTATATGTGTGCCACCTTTCTTGGCAATTTTGTATATATTGATTTATAAACAACAAATCAAAATAAGATCAGTAAATAGAATGGCTGTCCAGTTGTTCTGTGACTTTTGCCTCCTTTAGCCATAGATTGGTGTCTTGTCCTGGCCCCAGGCTCCCTGTGGTTTTGAGCGAACAGTCACCATTATCTCTCAGGTTGTTGAAGCATACATGCAAGTTGTAGCCCTTTTCAACAGGGAAGTGGTTTCTTAGCAACTCGGGGCCATGTTGCCTTTCTGATTCCTATTAAAATAAATTACGCCATCTCGTTGGATTGGGCTTACATCTGTTCATGTGCTGTAAGCACTATTAAAACATATCTGTAAAAAAAAAACTGCCCTGATCAATTGCAATAACAAGCGTTTACCCTGCAAATTATATCAATTATTTTGGTAAAAGGATACATGTACTTGCTGCTTACAATGTACATTTATTCTGGAAAAGTGTAGGAATAAATACATTATCTGAGGATCATGGGCATTCAAGAATTTGACCCAAAGATGAAACTAAATAAAATATTTAGTAGAGTGATGATACATAGAGAAGTTTTAAATTTGGGTTTACACAAAAAAATGAGGCAAGATTCAGAAGCTTTGATTGAATAGCATTCTAAAGACCTTTCTGTAAGGCATGGCTGGGCAAATCCCAGGAGCCAGGTAGCCAATGCTAATTAAAAATTATAGCTGGTGCCCAACTTTTGAGGACTTTTTGTTGCCAATTGAGCTGCCTTCTAAAACAAAATCCTGCAGTCTCCTGGATTGGACAGACTAGACTAGCTCTTTTATTCAATACCAATTTGTCCATCCCTGCTGTAAGGGATTTAAATGTGGGCATCACAACTTGTATGAGTAGGCACTTAGTGAATTGTTTTATATCTGATACTGCGGTGCATGAATATCACAACTGATAGAGACTGTGAAATGTGATCTCGTACTGGTCACGCATCAAAATTCACTTATGGTTCAGATAGCATTTTAATATCACATCAGGCTTAGCCTCAGTTTATTAGGATTGATTTACTGTATAATCTCCACTCTCTCTGAAGTATATGAACGGCAGCAATGGACACAACACACTTATTTACTGAAAAACAGAAACCGCTGCCAGGAAATAAAATATCTTGTCCTGATTGAGGATCTATGACAGTCATGTGTTTGGAGATGGGCATCTTACCCAGTTTGAGCTGGAACTAGATTGTTCTTGTTCGTTTTTTTTTTTTTTTCTTTTTTTTTTCCCCTGTGGGATTTAACAGTAATGTGCATCTGCTTTAAATGCAGCAGATGCTACAGAGGCTTTTTGTGTTTGTAACATGCAATGCTTTGCAAAATCTGATTGTTGTAGTAACAGAGGGCATGGTGACCATTTAGCCATTGCTGCTCTCCAGAAATGGACTTTCAGCTACAGTTGTTGGAGGAAAGATACACTGCCTCTTTGAAAAATGTCCTATGTCTGAAGCGGCCCATGATTTTACATCCTATTTTCCATTACACAGGGATTTTTGGCCTGAATATGGGACTAGACACCTAAACCTAGCTGCTAAATAGGAGGGCTCATGCTGTATACTCCACAATATGGTGTTGCTTACCCCCTTCCACTGCTTGATCTGGCTATTGTACTTTATGTAACAATTGCTGTGTTATCTCTTCTTTGATGGTAGTGTGATTTACTTTTTTGTTTTTCAGGACTTTAGGTATATTTAATCAAACCCTAATAGATCAATTCTGATGTGGAAATAGGCATAGACTTGGATTGTCCATTTAATTCCAACCCAACTGATCTTCACTGCCCTTTCAGTGCTGGTTGCATGTCTTGCGATTTGTTACAACCCATAGACACCCTGACTGTAGGCAAGTCTGATTTTATGTGGCATTGATGGCAGATTATCTCATGTTTATGGGTACCTTATGCTAATAAAGGAGAAGTGATGCTTGCAAACTGGCATGAAGATGACAAGTGTCACATTTATTGCTCTGTGAGGAGTGGCAGCTAAATGACAACATAAAACACATCAAGCTTTTTTTTGTTATTTTAAGTGCCCATACAAGTGGTGATTGTCATAAAAGAATATTCTAATGTCTACTTGACCTGTCTTTTTTAGAGCTTTTTTACACCAGATTGAGCTCTGTTTCACATTCATTAAAGTGCTCTTATTGTCTGCAAAATTAGCAATGAATGCTGGTCAGAGCTTTCCATGTAATGCACTAAAAATAACATACAGTATACCAATTTTTTTTGGGCAGTGTACACCAATGCAGTTCACTGTATTTTTCTATGCCTTTGCATTTAGGATGTGTTGACGAGTGCAACACTTGTAGTGAACCAACTCTTGGTCTCCCAGGTCTTAGTAGAATTTTGTTAAGCTATAATCTTATCTGGTGGCTTGACAATATTTGATCTGCAATGAGTGAGTACTGACATTTTGCAGGAGAGTTGTTTTTTAAAGATTTGTCCAGGTGTGTATATTTTCTGATCGGTTTAACACCCAGCTGCCCAACAGTTATACACCCTGCCCATATCTTGTATGAGAGGAGCATGTGTGATTTGATGCCTTGGTTTGTTGTTTTCTTTTTTTGCCCCACTATCTAATCTGGTTTCTTTCCTATCTGTCAATCACATGGTATAATCCTGTCACAATAAAGCACATTGGGGCATTGACTATCCATGCAGAAAGGGATTTGGTTGGAGGAAGAAACCAAAATTTAAACATAGTAGAGGCCAAGAAGCAACAACAAACAAGACTTGTTTTTAGCCTGTGTACTAAATAAGTTATAAGCAAAGAATGAATAAAAATACCTAGTTTAGGAGGTGCGTGTATGCATTTTAGCATTAGCGCTAATATTTTTTGTGTGGATGAATATATTATCTGGAAAGAATGTGCAATATGGTTTGTACTTCACTCTTGAAGTTTTTGTATAGAGCAGTAGTGTATAAAGAATACTCTCAAATAGTATGATATCTACTTGACAAAATACACCAAAAATCAACTGCTTAACCTACCAAAGTATCTATAATTTTGTTAAGACAGTCTTGTGGTTCACACGTTTGTCACACTGCATACTCGGGAAGATGATTCCACTACTTCTGGTTTCAGCTTTCTGGTGTCACCCTGCCTGCTCATTGGACAATAAATCAGCATTGTGAGGATGCTAATTAGTTTTCCATTGAGTCTGCCGTTGTTACCAGAAACCTTGAGGGTACTTTCACATTGTAATTGCTCCCTTTCTCACCAGTTGTGTTGCAGAGCACTGTGAAAATATGCAGCATGTTGCATTTTAAACCACCATAGGGATTAGGCTAAAATACTGCAAAAATGCATGTGCATGCATTTTTACAGGCTTAGTGTGGTGTTTTTTTTTTGTTTTTGTTTTTTTAAAGATACACCACTTGGAAAATGACAGAACAGAAGATTACACAAGGTATGATGATGATTAGATGAATGTGTTAAAATAAAAAAAAATGCAGCATTTGGCAAGAAAAGGTTGCATTTGAACTGTTTTCCCTGCAGTTGCCTTTGCTGAGGCCTGCCCCAAATCTACTTGTGACTTACTAGCTCTTTGTGCCCAGCTAGAAAGGGATTTTATGCGTACTTCCCCACCATCGCTGGCAGTGTCTGCCTCTGACTCTCCTGTGACAGTGAGCCAGACCAGATCTGGAGCCTCTGATTTTAGATTCAGAATCCCAGAAGTTGGGAGAGGCTGTTTTTGGTTCACCACAGTCTCCCACAGTTATCTTGGATTCACAAGGGGCTGTTTTAAACCTTACTAATGCAGTGTGCATCGCCCCACATATGGTAGATCAGTCTGCTGGTAAAGAGTTTGGGTCTTTTAGAGCTGCAGCAAAGACCTTTCCACTACATTCACTGTTAAGGATTGCCTCCATGCTGCCTGCAAACTCCCTGAAAGGCATACTGGACCCTACCTGAGACATTGCCAGAGTTTTTTTTTCTCTTGAGAAGGGATCACGAATAGGTGGGCCTTGCCCAGTAGTGATGCTCCATTTATTCACCTTACTAGAGATACCACTAGAAAGTTTGAAGGTATAGATACCTTGAGGACTTCACTGATCAGAAGTTGAATTCTCTCCTTAAATCCCAATTGACGACTCTGCTCATTCTGCAGTTTTCTGGAATTGCTGCACCAGTATGGGGTGATTATTTCCACTCTTGTTTATTTTTCTAGGGGGTACTTGCATCCCCTTTTTCTGCTTTGATCATTCTCTCTGACTCAAGGTGGTTCCATTGGGGTTGTCATCCACTCCTTAGGTTCTTTACCATCCCCTTGGGATATTATGCTTGATTTTGCTTGTCCTCTATCTTGATTTATCAATATTCAAGATTGGATGGCTGTTCTAGCAATCATGGCTTCTTCCTTGTGCTTTCTTCCCTGAAGCCTTTGGTCGAAAGTTTAAGCCATGGGCCTTTTCTCAACCTTAGACTAGCTGGTCTTACCTTATAGACATGTTATCCAATTTTCCTCTTAGGGATCTGTCTTCATGCTCAGAAACCTCCCAGTGTTTCCTTTGTTGACCATTCTTTTTGTTGGTTTGTTTGCCCTGTTTTTAGGTAGTTGTATTGCTCCACCCGTTGGTGGTTGCTTTGGCCCAATGCTTCATTCACTTTGGAGGTGATTCTTGTCCTGGTCTGAGCATCAGATTTATCCTCTGTGACCTCCCCTTGGTCATTTAGCAGTTTCCCTGCTCAGATGAGAACTTCACATCTTCTGGTACAGATTGAGGCATTGGTTCTTCTGATTGTTTATAGATGGGTTCTGGTTCTAGCCTCGATCTGTTAGTGACTGTTATCCACCCCTTGGTTTTAGAATTTTCGAATTAGTTTGTCTCTTGATGTACGATCAAGAGAAACAAATATTTAACGAAAATACATAGGTTCTACCCCTCTGTTTAATGGCCTTGTGAACTGCTTGCTCACAAAACTGAGGCGTAGTGGTAAGAGGCGGGGTTATATGGGGGCTCGCCTTTCATATTTTTTGAAGAATATTTTGCCAATATTCAAAACTCCTGTAGGTGGGAAACTATAACTGTACTGTTTCAGAATCCCTGTGTCCCTCAAAAGACTGAGTATTTACAGTAAGTACAAAAATCTATTTTTATATGTTCAAAGTTAAACATGTCCATCAAAAAATGTGCCAAACTAAGCACAAAGAGATAGTGATATGCCTGATTTTATTATACTGTAACTATTTTCTCTCTGCAGCATAATGGAATAGCTTTACTTCCAAATGTATTCCGTATTATAATACATTTGAATGTGATGTTTCCTGAAGACTAGTCAGCGTGAAAGGTAGTTGCCAAAAATAACAAGAGTCTCTCTGTATGTCCCAATATTCCAGCGGGATTGTTTGATCTGCTTAGGCTTTAGTCTGGCCTTGCCATCCAAAAAGCATCAAAGCATCAAAGCTTTGATGCTATCCAGGCCTTTACTAGGACATTGGGAAAACGAGTCCTTAACAGATTTCATTGAATTATATCTGTGTGTAAGACTGTGCCCACATTTCTTTGAAACACTATTGAAACGACAGCAAAACATTTAATAAGATGTTTGAGCCAACCACTTCAAAAGAAAAAAATACAAATGATTTGAACTTTTTAATTTTATAGGGCTTAATGAAAGGCTCAAATGGATTAAGTAAAATAAATGTGTACTCTCTTATCTCCATGATAGATGACTGAGAATAAATATGCCCCTTCCAGGTTTATGCAATAAAAATTGTTACATAATTATGTAGTAAAGAAGAATGAAATATAGACCTGTAAAGCAAGTTTAACTTTTCAATGGATAATGCTACAGAAAAGTGCTTTCAGTTTGGAGTTTGGAGGAACAGGTTGAATCACTCAAATGCCAGCTTTTTTACATCTCTTGGGAGCCCCAGCAGTGAAGTTTCCCCACAGTGCCCCCGTCCCCCCCTCAATGACTGGTCAGTGTACCCTCTTGCTGCTCAGTGTGCCCCGTTTGTAGTTTAGTGTCCCCTCTTCAGTGGGAGCATTTGTTACTTTCAGAAGCAGTTGAAGGAAAAGCAACACTGGCAAAGGCAGAAGTTGAGGACTGTGACTTTATTTATTTTTTTAGAATTGGTTTAAAGCAATCACAAGGCACAGAGTCTCTGAATGATTATGTGCATTTTGCTTTTGATGTGTGCTGTCTAATGACAGCTTGATCACAGGCATTCGAAGGGTACACTGGCAGTCTGTGTAAGGTCTCTGCAGTGGCGTTCATAAACGATGTTCCAGAACATTGAGTCCACCTACCTGCTGTTTATTGCAGGTATTTAAATAGCACGCTCAATTTATGTTACACTTTACATACTATTCATTCACATCAGTCCCTGCCCCCATAGAGCTTACAAGTCT
>NW_017307089.1:520799-572751 GCF_000935625.1 Nanorana parkeri
GCAATTAAATATTTATTTTCTTATAACTTTATGTAAAGTCTTAAATTTATTGCCCATTCTCTCAGCTGAGGACAAGCCAATCCTGGAATACAATCCAAGTAAAAATGTACTTCTCAATGCAGTTCTCAAACTCAAAAAGAAATATGCATTTCCGCCACTAGGGGCACTGCAGAGCAAAGGCTCCAGTCTATTTATATCCCAAAAGCTATCTTGTACTTCCTACAGTTGAGTGATTGTCGGTATGATAGCACATGATCGTTTCTGTCCTCTCAGGCCTTAACTGACAGGTAAGAGGGTACATTTGTCTGACAAATTAGTTTATCTTTATAACCTTTTAAATGATTCCTAAAATGTTCTACACCATCACAGTCTAATGTTTACCTATAGTCTGGTCAGTAAATTGTTTTTTGTTCCTCCTCAGTAAAATGGTGAGACCAACATCTAGAGTTCGGAAACATTTCCACAGTGCAACTTCTGCTGAGAGCAAAGCTGCAATTTGCAAATAGTGTGAGAAGAAATATTATTTTCCAAATGCTACAAGGATGACAAAACACATCCTTGCATGCTACAGATGCCCTATAGACATTAAGAAATACTTTTATGTAATTAAATGAGGAGGACCATAATGAAAGCGCAAGTAGCTTTTCCCTCCAGAGTTCTCATTACAGAAACAATCTTTCTACTGCTTCTGGATCATCACTAACAGGGTTATTCACAAAAGGGTGAATAGTTTGGAGAAGGGAGGAGAAGTGAGCAATCTAGGTCATCATTGTTGATTTGGTAAAATTCTCCAATTCAGCTCAATTTCCAAATCAGCTATGTTGTCCTAGATTGTTCACTTCTCCTCCCTTCTCCAAACTCTTCACCCTTTTGTAAATAACCCTGTAAGTGTTTCTTCACCAGCAGCATCTTCAAGTAAGGAAGTGTTGCAAAACGCTGCCTCACAAAAATACACAATACCTTCATTTATAGATAAAATGACACCTGAAAATCAGTAGAGAATTTATCAAGCTCTTGCAAGAGCAATATACGCTTCTGGATCAGCATTGTCAATACCTGAAAATACATATTGGCAGGGAGCTTTTAAGTTATTATGACCATCATACCGTTTGCCAATCAGACATTGTTAAAAAAAAAAGGAAAGTTTAAAAAAGTTAAGATTATTACAATAAAAAAAACCCTAAAAGGATTTTTAAAATCTCCTTGCCCCCAAGTGAACGCAAACATGCATGCCACCTAGTCATGCATACAGCAATGGTTTGGACTTTGAAACGAGAGGAATAATTCTACACCTGTCATTGATTGTTATTATTTTTAACTCTAAACTGATCATTGCCTATAGACCATTTTTGGTACCGTACTTTGCTGCTTCCAGGCGCATTCAATTTTATGACTTACATATTTGGTATCTATTTACTTGGCACAACCTTGTCTATTATATTATACAAAAAAAATTGGCGATTTATATTCTGTATTATCTAGTATGCTGAGGTATGGACACTGTGCAGGCCACTCAGGTGGACCTGGTTTTGTAAACCTGAGTTTAATAATCTGGAGGAGTGTCCACATTTGCTCCATATAGTGCATCACTGACCCTCCCCAACCCCAGCTCAGCACCACATTTTTTCTGGAAATATTCATGTTCCCCCTGTCTAGCTGGCAGCACAAAGTGTCTGGAAATTCTTAAACCAACTTCCTGATTTAGCACTGTAGTGCCCTTGGTATTTACTCTGCATCCCATTCCAAATGTAACTAAAACTTGCAAATACTCCCCATCTCCAGCTCAGCAGTGGAGTATCCTTGGGAGTATCAATCTCTTCATCATGGATGAGCTCTCCAAGAGCCACTCCGTGATATACTCTTATTTGATATCCAGTGTATGTGGGAACTTTAAGTAATCACAATGAATAATCTCTACTCCATACTGCTACTATACCACTTGAAAGAAAGAGTTGTAAACAAGGCTTTGATTAGTCACTTGAGACACATTTAAAGGGATGCGGTCATGTGAAAAGTATGGATGCTGCCATTGCTGAACTCCTTTTTGGGAATTGTAGTTCCCTAGCTTTCATGCTAATGCTTTGGCTTTAATGCTTTACGTCAGTGGCCCAGAGCAAGTACAGACATTAGGAATTCTGGCACATTTTTTTGTAACATTTACAGCATGCTTGTTCGGAGTATGTGGCTCAATATTTAAAGTAGATACAGTATGTCACCTGTACACAAAAATCAAGTGTCCAAATCATCTTGATGCATGTGTATCTTATCACAGGAAAGGAAAAGTTTTGGGGCCACTCTGGATCCCTTCATCGGCCACAGTATGAAGATTATTGTCATATTGTGCCCAATGAAGGAACCCAGAGTGGCCCTGAAACATTGCCATTCCTGTGACAAAATGTGCATGCATCAATAAAGAGGATTTTGGACACTTGATTTTGATGTGTCGGTAACCTACTGTATCTTCTTGACTTGAACGGCACCATCCACAATCACTTCAGCACCCATCCACAAGGGGTATACCGATAAGGAATATCTGTTGGACTCCGTATTTAGTTGGGCACAACCAGGCAACAAGAATATTCTAAAGGAGGCCAGCAATGGCAGTTACCCTACTTCCCTTGCGGCTGTGTCACTTTTTTAAAGGCATTTTTCTATATATGTAACAAGATTAAACTTTTTTTCTTTACAGGTTACATTGTTCATGTAGGAATAGATGTTATTTTAAAACTGACTGGTAATGTCTATATAAAACCTAAGGTGTTTAGACCACATTGAGAACTGTTTAGATTTGTTTAAAAGGAACAAGCAATCAGCCCTTTATAATGTATAGGACATTTGGCCTTTATCTGCCATTAACTCATGTGTTCAAGGTAGATTTGGCAATAGATGCATGTGTATATAAAGCTGTTTTATGATTGAGACCACATGGATGTTTTTTCCATAATTTTGAATCAGGCAGGAGCAGTAAATTTCGGGAACAATTTAGTGTTGTACTTCATGAAGTGTCAGTGTACAATATTTGCGCAAGTCCCATTTGCGGGTTTTACTGCAATCATGGCAAAGCCACCTTATTTGTATGACCTTTCTCTCCACTTTCTGAAACAGCATCTTTTTAACCGTCATTAACAAACATTAGTGTTCTGTCATGCTATATTAACCCATCTTACCTGTAGGAGTAGGAAAGTAGATAATTATGACTAGATAGCACTAAATAGTTTTGCTAAAGTGTATGAAATGTGGATTTGATTTCAAATCGTATGCAGGAGAACACTGACTTTTTACCACCTAAAATTGGCAGTGAACAGCAGCAGACCTGAAATGGAAATTGGCAGGTACCACTGGATGTACGGGAGTTCAAGGCCACAGCAAGTGCCAGCAATGAGCGGCAGTATGAGTCCCTTGGGGACTGGAGGTAAATGAATGGATGGGATAGATTCAGAGTTCACATGGAGTACCGTGCTTAATAGCTACTGCTTATCACATTTGATTGTCCAGATTACACTTTGCATTTTTTCTGGCAGATGATTGCAACTTGTGCAAATGAAACACCATGATTTTCTTTGTGGTATATAATGCAGCCAGTCATGGTTTTGTATGTGTAATAAATACCATAAAAAACATTGAACTTTAAAACATTAATGATAAATGCTGAGCAGACTACTGATGGTTGAGGCTTTATATGGACCAGTTGAAATGGTGAAATGTGAAAGTTACAGCTCCTTGAAAAATAAGCACTCTATTCTGAAACGTCTCTTTTAGGTATAAGGCTAAAACAAAAAAAATATGTTATTTTTGATTATCATCATCATCCATCATCATTATTATTCAGGATTTATATAGCACCAACAGGTTGTACAGTATAGGGAGACATGCAATACCATACTAAAGGATTAGAAGGACCCTGCTTGTGAGAGCTTACAATCTACAAGGTTATGGAACATCTTACATTTTCTTTTGTTTCCCTCTGTTCTAATTTGATTTCATCAGACTAGATAAATATTGGCAATTTGTATATGTTTTTAGAAAATTGGAGAAGGTTTTAAATGTCAGCAGTTAGGCAGTCCTGTCTGAAGAAATATTAAATAGTACAATAAAACTGCCATACAAAGTAACAGTACTTACTAAAAAGTCCATTTGGGAGGCATTAAAAAAAACTCCCTAAAGAATTTTAATCACGGAACATTCTGTCTGCAGTTTTGTTAGTGACGCCATTGCCAATTTAAAAAATGGCAATCTTTCATGGCTACAAGATTATAAACACATTAAACTTCTGCTCCCAGTAATGGCTTTGATTTTGGGGAGCATATATGCACAGTATTTTTTTATTCATTACAATAAACAGCCATTACAACTGAAAACTGCTTAAACAGTGTGCTACTGCAACAATTATTGCCATGTCTATTTAGGGTGTCCATAGAATTTCTGCAGAGTGGTTTTGGAGCCCTCTGATGATAAATGACCTCTGCATGGACTGTTGCTGACTTCCAGACCTGATATCTATCAGCTTGTATATTCTCAGTGGAGCTGAAACTGATCATTTAAAAGCCACGCTGGCATATGTGTACATGTTAGATTTGATCATCAGCATAGACGGCCAGCAGTTGCCCATTGGACCACCCAATCTTAAGTAGGAGAAGCCTAGATCGGCCCAGTACACAGAGGTTTAGCAGCTTTGCAACCATCTCATGTATTTTAAGCATGCAGATGTGTTTAAGAATGAACTCAATAACCATGCTGATAAATGGAAATATACATTTATTACACTTTGAAGACTCATAACAGTTAATCCTGTAGTTATAGTAAGAGAATAATACAGGAAGGAAAGTGGCATTTTTGTTTCCCCATAAGTTTCATGTTAACAAGCAGATTTCAGGTTCAGAATTCAGGATATGCATTAGATTAGTTGGTTAGAGATCAATAATGTTTGTGTAGTTGAACTTAAAAGTTGGAAATTTGGGTTAAATTTAATATGGTTGGTGGTTGCATCATATAGAAGAGCTGAGACAGACAAGATGACACGATTAGCATCTCCCTATTCTGGGCCCAGAATAGGGAGTGAATGCGGCTGCCATATTTCAAGTTCTTTTAGCAGGCCTTGGTCACTGCAGGATGAGATGGCTCTGTGGCCCACTCATGTGTGAATACAGCCATCAGACTCCCTTCTTTCTCTGCCTTCCGGCTCTTGAGTACACATGGCCCATTCTGCAACCGCACATGTGCAGGCCCCCTCAACTACTGCGTGTTTTACACACCTATGCCTGTAGCATAAGATATCATAGGTCGCTACCATGCTTTTGCAGATCACTGCCGCCAAATTGTGATGCAAGAAATAAGACATCAGGACCTTCAGCGTGTGTGGTAGTGGCCGGACAGACCAGTCCCTCACATGCAGGGTTTTGCTGCCATATTTCTGACATCACAATATGGAGGCGTTTCTTATCACGAGCACGGTAGCAACCTTGGAGATCACACACTACTGCTCATGCATGATATATTGCCCTATTGTTTAATTACAGTGCTCACACACTGCAGCAGCATACCATTTTATTGGAGACTGGCTTTGGGCTCAGTCATAATGATGCAGCTAGCATCAGACAACTGAACAAATGCTACAGCAGCATTAAGTGGGGTGCTGTTGTAGTGAAAACTGGCCAGGCACATCAGTCTCAAATAATAGCAATCATCCAGGACCCAAAGTAGCACACTTTATTTAAGAGAATTGGCTATATACAACTTTACTCCCACACTTAGCAGGCAGAGTTGTAAGAACAGCCCACCCACTCACCCATGCTCCACCACTTATCCAACAACACTCCCCCCACCCACCCATTACCAGCACATCTGAATGCCCCACTTGTACCACCGCTCCTGTATGCTGATACCCCACCCTTACCAGTGTGCCTTTCCCCCAACCCCTCTATGTTCACACATGGACAGCTCCCACTATCACCACCACACCTTTCACCACCCCTCATCCCCAATCTTGTCTATTCTAGAACGGACACAGGTTTGTTAGTGTCATATATTTAGAAAATAAAAGACATAATATTCCAAAAACAGGCAGATTCATAATGTTTCTGTAAGGTACTATAGAGAATTAGCTAGCATTACACAAACAACTAGTGGTTTTTGCGTTGTTTTTATTTTCCAACTAGGGATCTCTTCTTCTTCTTTTTCTTACCCCACATGTAAATCCACTTTTCAGCAGCACAATTTCAGCAATGCAAGTTTCAGTGTGAGCTTCATTGATCCACATGTGGTCAGTTTTAGTCTACAGACTCATTGGTCCTAGGTGTAGTTCTCTATGAAAACTGTGTTGTCTGCAGTATTGAATCTAATCATGAGTGGGGGCTCCTAGGAGCAGTTGTATTGTGAACAGTGGAGTTGACAAGGATTGCTGTCAAGACAACCTACCTCAAGGCACAGCAGATACAGCTGATGTAATATACCAATAAACTGAATATGCATTATCTTTACTAGATGTCAGAGCTTTTTCTGTCCGGCATCATAAGACCGAAGACCTAAACCCAGGGTGTAAAAGGCAACTCTATTTTTGTCCTTGGTAAAGTAACGGCCCCTGCCCATCATTTGTTAAATCCCAGAGCCTCTACTGCTAACCTAAGTTCTTGTGGTTGCTTTTTAAACGACGGGGTGACTTAGTTTTGGAAGGTGTGGGGTTTAATCTGGACTCTAGGATATGCACAGTCTGGACCTAGGATTTAAAAGGGTTCACAGGGGCACAAAGATGGCACCTTTTATGTTGACGTTCTTGTAGAAATGTTTGTCAGGTTTAGGGGACATCTAGGAAGCTGCAGTAGCTACATGTTCTGATCTTCTTCATTAATTTTTTCTTATAAATATGGTAAGCAAAGTACCCTACATGTAGTCCCAGAGTTACTTACATATGACTCCTACTTACAAACGGAGACTATTACTGTACAGCAGGGGTAGTTGTAATACCACCAAGCTCGTGCTGACGAGGAGTGCCCGCCTTTTTGTGTCTGGTTTGTACTACTGTACCTACATTACAGGAAGTTGGCTCTTGTTAGACGTGCAGACGAGGGGTGCCCGCCTCTTCTTCTGTCACTGTGAGGTTTTTACTGCTGTCTGTATCTTCATTAGAAAGATTTACAGGGTTATTCACAAAAGGGTGAAGGGTTTGGAGAAGTGAATAATCTAGGCCAAATTAGCTGATTTGGAAAAAAATGCTCCAATTCAGATCACTTCCAAGATCAGCTATGTTGTCCTAGATTGTTCACTTCTCCTGCCTGCTCCAAACTCTTCACCCTTTTGTGAATAACCCTGTTAGTCTCGCTTCCTGTTCTTGAGACAACAGGAAGTGAGAGGAAATCTACCCTTAATAAGGGAAATTCACTCCTGTAAGAGTTATCATGGGAAAAAGTTGTCTCCACTGAAGCTATGTCACCAATCCTTGTTTCCACGACAACCCAAAATTATCAAAATCCACAGGGACAGAAAGTGAGGTGAAATCTGAACAGGGGCACACACACCAAAACAAACTTTTATAGGGGGTTAGCCCTTCCCTATGCTTTCCAAAACTAAAAAACATTTTTTTTTGGCTGGAGTTGCACTTAAAAAATGTGTACCTGTTCCAACTTACATACAGATTGAACTTAAGAACAAACCTACAGTCCCAATCTTGTTCGTAACCCGGGGACTGTGTGTAGTTGATTTTACATAAAGGTATCATGTTTTTTCAGAGAATATAAATACTTTTAATATTTTTATATTTCAGAACACTTTTTCTTGATCTCATTTGAGGTTCGCTCTTGAGTTGCAGTTAATGAGCTCTGCTATTCGGTTTTAAAGACATCATCATACTATTTCTATTGTTTCCTGACCTTAATCAATGCTTGACATATTCGGGTCAAGGCACTGTTCTCCTTTCAGCATTACATGCTGCCCCTTCTGCTCCTGTTCTGGAGTGCACTAGTTTCCCAGCTTTGCATATGAAAAGTCTAGACTTCCTGAGAACCTTGAGAAACAATACCGCCTGACAAATTTCACAGCTGTGGGGGAGATTTTTTTTTTAAACAACATTTCTAAAAAGGAAAAAAAAAATGTCTGCCAACCTAGTATACATGAAGACCCTGAACCATTCAGTCGACATGCACATGTCCTCACACATACTGAAGAAAATATGGTACATGAGTGTTTCTGCACTTTAAATAATTAGTAAACTGTATCTGAAAGTATAGTAGAATGGTACTAAAAACAAGTGACAAGAACTTCTAAATATCAGCTTTTGGCAGTTTAATATGGTCAGAGTACTTTTCTTTCTTAGCAGTGGTAATGCTTAATGCATCACAAACCAAGATTTCTAATTGGTTGCTAAATCTTCTATTGCTCTTTATCATTAAAAATATGATATGGGTACAAAGTTCACTCATGTATTATGTTAGTAGAATATAATCCAGCTTCTACTGTGGCATAGTGAAATACAAAAGTTTGCAGCACTTACAGATTTACTTCCCTTTACCATTTCCATCCCTTAATGATTCAGAAAGATATTAAGCTTTGTGTTTGAAAGTGTCTAAAAGAACACACTGTATGGCAAGCTTAAGCCTTCCTGATCATATTTCTAGATTGGATAAGGAAACCAAAAAGATGATTGAAAGTAATACCTTATCAATCAAAAACTTCTAGTTAAATTCAATTTTTTTTTTTTTGGTTTTGGACTTAATGGAAAAAGGTTAGAATGTTCTATCAGTTTTTATTTCTGTTGGGGAGTGACCACACAGAGAGAATGTGGTATCCCTTTTCAAGGGTACATAGACAACAGTAAAACCTTAAATCCCTTTCCTACTCTGTTCACAGCTAAAGTATTGCCTGGAGTTGTGTGTTCATCTGCTTAACAATGAACCGCCTTCCCCTTGTTAACAATCTCCTCTATTTTGTTGTTACGCTTTGACGTACATTTATGAAGAGAACCTGCTTGTTATGGACAGCACAGACAATCCTCATTTCAGACATTTCCATACATGAGGCATGCTGTTGACTATGAGCTGCAGGCAATGATGCTGTAATGGTGACCATTGACATTGCTTGGCTAGTCCTGGCCTAATGCCTAGTGAAGCAATTAAAACTTTCCCCTCTGCCAGTACATGGGGGATGTTCTCAGGAAGTAGGATTACCTCATAGAGTCCATGAGATGTTTCTTAAACAGCCCAGTATAGGCAGAATACATGGGCCTGACTGTGACAAATGCTCTTCTTTCTTTTAAATGAGGTCACTTTACAAGCACGTCCTTTCTAGGCTGAAGATTTGTTCACATTTTTGAGCTGTACAAAGCAATTATGTTTCCACGTAAACTTTTAAAATTTTGCCCTACAACTAACATTTCCAATTGCTTAATATATATGTGTTAAATAGCACCAATCCTCTTTAATAATATCAGCCCTTGTTTTAGTCAGCCCTCCTCCTGTGAATGTGTTAAATTTTCAGCCAGGAACACAGGCAGCACTGAGCAAGTCGCTGGGCCATTATTAACTTGTTTCTATGGCGACGGCTGCTCACAAGCCCGGGGACAAAAATGTTTTTTATTCTGCTGTGGTGAACAAAGGGGGTTCTGGTAATGCTTTGGACAAAATGGTCTTTTGAAAGCAAGAGACATTGATGTGTTTGTACTATGTCGTTTTATATTCAGGGTTATTTTCAGACTCCGTATGCCATTAAGCTTAAGAAAAAAATAAAATAATTTCATTATATTTTTGTTTGCGTATCTCTGTGCATTTGGTTTCTTTTACAGTTTACTTTATTTAATTTTTTTTCTTAAAATTGACATTTGTAAATGGCCCATGAGAACATTAATTCTAGAATAAGAATTCATGATCAATACAGTAGGCCATAGTTTTCCTCTACTACAAAATCTTTTATGGCAGCAGTCCGTTTTGCTTGGACCATGGAGGCTCACAAAGGCCTACACTCTGCTTAAGGACTGTGTGTTCTGTTCTGCTAGTTAAACTATATTTCACAATTTTATGCTGCCAAGCAAACATTCTTCAATTTTTTTTTTTTATATGAAATCTGACAATCTCCTTGTATTTTTCTAGAAGTTGGATGCAATAATAGTGTATTACACGCAGAATTTAGCTGTCATTGCCAAAGAGCTGAGTAAAGATACTGGAACCACATATGGGGTTATTTAAAAAATGCTTGTTATTGTGCTGTTGCTTTCGGTGGGTCATAATAATAGAAGTATATTGAATAAGGCAGTGCAAAAAGCAATGGTGAGCAGAAATCCATAGCTAAAGCAGACGTAAACCACTTTGTACAGCGTACTTGCCATTTAGGGCACACCTAACTTAACTAAGTGTGCCCTTCTTCAGTGCTGTCAGATTGATCTTGTTTTTAGGACTATCTCCTGCTGCTGCCATCTCCCCTGCCAACACTACCAGGTTCTCAGAAGTCCTCTTTGCCCATTTAGTGACCACTGATGATGTAACTCCTGCTCATCTACACAGGAGTTACATTCTCCCCGGAACCCTGCCCATTTACAGCATCTTAAAGATGTGTGCACTGCACGTCTCATGGGAACCATGGGAAAATTTGTTTAAGAAATGTATTAAATGTGTATTATGCCTAGAGATGCACTTAAATATGTGTAGGAAAAGGTGCATTGAGGATATGACATCATTATTGTTAGTGTGTCAGTGTTTTGCTTCTGCTTTAAATATAGAAATTTGTAAAAAAGTATATAAGTGTTGGACCAGGGTATCAGCCAACAGCGAATTTCAATACACCAAGGAGCAAGACCATTAGATGTCAACTTCTTTAACCATTTAAATATTTATTTTTTTCAAATACGAAATAAAAATCTCTGTTTTAAAGTTACATTTAGTATGTATGAATTGCTCATATTGTATAAGCTTCATGGTAACAGTTTAATCTTATGCCTTGTATACCCCTGAGCTTTGAAAACTGAAAATCATGGGTGTATTTGAGATTCAAAGTGTGGTTTGATTGCAGTTTTTAATTTTGTGCGGGTGGCACAACTATATGGCTTTCACGGTTCCCCCTAACCACTGCATGTAGGGGTTAAAAAGTGCGCCAGTAAAACCCACCGCATAATACTGTGCCATTGCGCAAAATGATCTAGTTCATGTATGTATAGTGCACTGCTGTTCTAAACTGCTTAGATGCAATCAAGCCCTTGCCCAGTTAAAATGCAACTGAAGCCAAACTGTTTTTCTAGTTGTGGGTAGAGTGGAGAGGGATTATCAGGTTTCTGTTTTTTACTGAGTCCCCGTTAGAGGGATTTGCACTCTCTCTCTCTATTTGTCCTCGAGACCATCATCTCTTAAAAGTGAAAGAAAATCCCATATTTTGTTGTCGGAACAGGAATAGATTGGAAATATTCCAATGGAGACACTAGTTCTGGTGACCCTGCTGACCACCAGGGATTTCCGTTGTGCCGATCAGACAGGAAGTAAAGGGAAATCTCCCCCAATTGAACACAGATGGCAAAAAAAGCTGATGGGTTATAACACTCCCAAAACTAAACAAAAAAGGTTTAGCCTTAGTTCTACTGAAAGGGCCACGGTAGGAATATGTATTCTGCTTTAGAGAATCCCTCAGATTTATTTTCGGTTGACAACTATGTTTGCAGATTTTTGTTTTTTTTGTTTTAACTGATAAAAGTAAATGTCAGAAATAATAAGTCTTCATGTTTATGGCAAGGCTTCCATGGCAGCTGCTTGTGTCATATGTTAGGGCAGTTTCCAGATGGGATATGTATTTACAGCATAACTTTGAGTTGTTTATAAAGCCTTGTTGGTGCAAGTACATAAGTTCATGATTGTTCCTCTCTATGACCTAAATGTTACTGTTATCTTCATCAGTGGTTCATGCAGAATGTTAGGTTTTCTGTTGAACATTTCCAACCCATAGAAACAACCTCACACCTCCTTCTCCGCAATACTGCAATGGCATGAGGATTTTTGGTCTATGAGCGTTTGAATGCTCTGTAATTTGGCAATCTAAACCCACTCATCTGTTTTTAGGCCTTTTACACCAAGACATTGTTTAATCTTGGCATATAAACTCTAGACTGTAGATCATCAGATCCAGCAAGCATTTACAAAGTATTTAACAAGCATCAAGCAGCTTTCTTGCAGTCCTTGGAGACTGTCGCTAGGAAGAAGGGAGTCAAACATCTGCACATACCTTGCATATGAGACACGTTAATGTTGTGTCAAGGCAGCCTGTTAATTTGAATAAGCTGCCTCATGCACCAAAAAAGTGTATGTACTATTTTATGTAACATGGAACACTACATGCACAGTAAGCACACGGTGGTGCATTACTATGCATTGTGGTGTGCCGCATCGCAAGGTTCTTAAGGGTGCCTTTCATAATGCGTTACCGTAGCCCAGTGGGTGGTTTGAACATGGACTAAGACAGTCTTCGTTTTAGTCTGGGATTGTTGAATACAGATCCCAAATTTGGTTTTGTCCTTGGGATTAAAAAAATATATTTTAGCACATCGTAAATAATGCTAAAACTTGTTTAAAGCTACAGGCACCACCCCATTAAAGATCCATGCTTAGCATGTTCACAGAATAGCTGAAGGATGCTTTTAAGAGTTTAGAGAAATGTGAGAAACTTTTTTAAAATGTACAGCTAATATAAATAACCAAGATGGTGCAAGTCTGATTTTTAGTTTACCTGTAGTGCATTTGCAGTCCATTCAAATAAATGAGCTGTCTTAATGCAGTGCAGATTAGATTGAATTGCACAAGTGGGTAAGGAGCCTTAAGATTCAGCTTATTTTAAACCCAGCAGGTTGACCCTTATATTGGGAGGGGAGGCCATCAGTTGTCAGCCAGTCATGGCATTATTGCATTTTACAGTGCTGTCAGTCTAACAGGGAATGTGTTAACAGGAGAGGGGAGCACAAATATGACCTCATACGTGTGCTTGTGTTCTTTCTTTGTCCAGTAAAAAAAAGCAAGGTAGCCTTTTGATTATGCAGTGTGGCTACGCTGTGTAAATCACAAATCTGGCTGGGTAGAATTACAACTATTTTTGCAGGTAAAACAGATAATGTTAATACATATCGGCTTTGAATAAAGCTGTTTGACATTCATCCTTAAAAACTTTGTAAATGCTTGATAAACCTGATTCTTCTCAAATTAGAACGTGCAATCTGAGATATGACTATACCTGTGTGTATATGGCCTGATCGAGTTGACAGATTATTGAACACAAAGTTATGTTTCAGCGAGCCATTTTATTCTTGCTAGTAATATTGTGTAGACATGTCTGGCTACTTGCCTTTTTATCCATTATTTCCTTGCAGTGGCATAACAACCGGGGGTGCGGGGGGGTCACTTGCCCCGGGCGCCCATAACTCTGGTTACGCCACTGTTTCCTTGGTATACGGTATGCAAAATTATTGAGCATTGTACTGATAAAACCAGTGAACTTGAAAATCGTGGTGCACTTAAAAGAGGTTGTGATGGGGTTACCATATGGTGCTAGTCACCAGGGACAGCTGTTCTGTCCTGGCTTTTATTATTCCATCCTGTCATACCAGATCTTTTTAGCAAGGAAATGCAAGATTACATATCCCCAAAGAGAGGCTTTCAAGAAGATGTGCCATTTTACTGCGATTCATTTTGCTTTGTGTACACAATTAAGATCCAGAAATGTATTTTTGGCTATAGAGAGATTTAGCGAATTGACGCTTTTGATGATGCAGTTTTAGGACAAGAAAAGCTTGATTTCAGTCTGTACAGTATCAGAACAATGCTTTAGAGCAGGAATGTCATGTATTCCAAACATGCAGGCTATACTTCAAAACATCATTGAATGAATAATGTTGGAGTAAAGCACCTGGTTTTAGTCCAGCGCTCTTCACCTTTTACTTTTCATACTCCCTTTATTTTTTGCATTAAACCACATTTTTGTGTTCAATGGTAATATTTCTTCTCTTGTATTCAGTATCTCATGTTTTGGTATTTGCTAGAGACACAAGTTGACCATGCACCAGTAGAATTCTGGTAAAATAATGTTACTTTTCGGAAAGTTTGTTTGATTTTCTATTGGTTAATGGGGTCTAATCCACGTCCCTTTTACACCAGCAGTAATGATAAAATTGAAGGAGCAGGTAGAAAATTTCTAATGGAATTCTAACCTGTGAATTATATTATTTAGGAAAAATCATACATATTGTAATGTTTATTCTAAGCACAAACAAAACAACCGTTTAATATATCTGGGATTTAATTCAAGTTTTTTTTAAACATTTTTAAGGGCTTTCAAACAAAATTATATGACTAATTGATGGCAAGATCGAATGTTCTAATGAACGATTTCGAGCAAGCACTTGAAAGAACGTCTAACCGTGTATAACAAGCTTTATCTGGTGACTGGTTTATCAGGACATTTACACTACTTGACTCATTTAGGCTTTACAAAGAGCAATAAAAAGTGAATTGTAGTCAGCCCATAGTAGCTAACTAAATTACAGTATTCTGAAGTCAGATGAGCTGAGAGTTTTTCTTGAATGTTTGCAATGGGTTAAACTAGCTCTAGATGGACAGATGTATCTCACTAGAATAATGGGCAGGGAGATATCTGCCCATTCTGTAGTGTTAATCACTGGAAAGAGTGAAGAACTTTGTTTAATATTCTGTGCTTCTCTCATTCTTCTCCTTGAGAAAAGGATATAATTAGCTGGGGCACACACATATTTTCCAAAATCTACGTACAATGATGGTTAAAAATTCCCAGTAGAGTAAATCTAAAAAGCACATTCCTCCCCTGTATCAAGCATTGTGACCTGGGAGCACCACTTACCCTTTGGTAGTGCTAAGGTTAAGGTCAAGTATAGAGATGTGACAGAAATCTGCAGCATAGGTCACAGAAGTGCTTTGGCAAGATGGAAACTGAGTGTAACGTTGTTGTAGACCCCCAGACAGGCGTAAAATATATGATATATCTAATGAAAGATTCAGCTGCGTGTGGCTAACTTCCACTTTTATCATAAAAGTGGAAAAATAACCCTGCTTGCTGCTCTCCTGATGGAGGTCTTCCCTGATTTAATAAAACAAAACCCCTGTTTATAGACTGTTCTCAAAACAAGCAGCTATGAGACTCTTGCAATACTAGGTATTGCTTAGCCTCTTCCATTGTTGAAAAATCCAAACAACGCAGAATTCCATAGCAGCACCAATTATGTTTTTTTAAACTTTACAAAAAAGGTGTTTGAGGGGTTCCAGGCAGAATCCTCCACTTGTATGACTCAAGAGCAGGAAATTAAATTGCATTTGGGCATGCAACATCAGTTTTACCCATAAATAGCCGAGGGACCACTAGGTAAATGTGACTAACCAAAGTCTTTTTGTGTATGACCAGCCTGAGGAAGACATTCCTGATAGTGTCATATGTGTAGTGGCTAAGCACAGACAATTCCTTTGTGCGATACATTGTAAGATCTCATTTAACAAGTTTCAGTAGAGTTGGGGATGCGTTCCTTCTGAATCAGTCTTTGTAGCTTTGGGTTTTATAGCAAACAAATTTTAGTTCTTATGCTTGATTTAGAAAGCTGTTTTTCCTCATGTTTTGGATGTTCTTTTCTTGATGGCTTAATTTCCAAACGTGCTTGATCCTGTCATGAAAAAGTTCCTACAGAAATACCCTGTAAAAGAAGGAGGTTTGTACTTGTCTCTCTAGCTGGGAGTATGTTGAATCTTCGCTTTCTTGAGGAGCTCTAGGCGGTGCTACTAGCCGACACTTTGGGTTTGTCAAATAGCGTGTTCCCTACTAGCCACTATGGTTTCTCTTGTAGACTACTACATCACTACTGTATCCTGTAGTAGTGTAGAACATGCCATCAACACTCCTGGAAGTTAGTAGCTGCAACTGGAACTGTTTATGGGAGAAAATATTCAACACACCCCTAGTCAGACAGATCAGTATGAAAGACTTGTGAGTATTTAATTTATTATTGGTATTTATATAGTGCCGCCAAATTATGCAGCGCTTTACATAGTCTCAGTCACATCAGTCCCTACCCTCGAGGAGCTTACAATCTTAAGGTCCCTATCTCACGTGCACACAGGGCCAATTTAGACAGGAGCCAATTAACCTACCAGCATGTCTTTGGAGTGTGAGAGGCAACTGGAGTACCCAGAGGAAACCCACGCAAGCACAGGGAGAGCATGCAAATTCTTTGCAGATAGTGTCCTGGCCGGGATTGGAACTGGGGACCCCCAGTGCTGCAAGGCAGACGTGCTAACCACTGCGCTGCCCGTATGGCTGTTTGAACATTTTCCACTTTCTCACAGAGAGTCACTTTACATACTTTATTTAAACTGCTTTGTAAATTGTGCTGTTTTTTCGATTGCTAGTGCTGTTTTAACACTGTCAATGGTGGTTTCAAAGTTTTTATTAGTTTTCCATAAGGTATAGCAAGTTAACATATGTTTCAACAAAAAGGAAAAAAAAAACAAAACATAAAATTCAACATTTTCAAAACAGCCTTAATTCCCCGCATTCTCCTACCCTTCAGTGGAACATCAAGCTATCACCAGGAAAGAATTAGGGGAGAACTAGTTGTGGTATTAGCCTTCAACTTGGTCCCTGCCTCAATTGCCTCCAGGGGCTTCTATTCACTTGGTTCTAATTTTGAAGGTGCGGGGCCTCACAAACTAGATATAGCTACTTTCACTAAATGGAAACTTATGGAAAAACTTTTTAATGAACAAAAAAAAAGAAAAATATAAACATAAAAACAAAAACGAGAGTAAAAAAAAAAAAAAAAAAGATAAAGGCGTAAGTTGTAATTCCCTGTTTCTGAGTAGCAAACCTTATATGCTTAAGCTAGGGCTTCGGAAATGGTGCTATGCCTGTTTTGAGATCTCTTGGTATTTCAGCCAAAGCTCCCATACTGTTTCAAATTCTGCATAGCTGTCCTGCAAAATGCTATGTAATTTCTTGTGGACCATGATCCAATTCACTTTAGATAGCACTAGAGAGAATGGGACCTTTTCAGCTTTCCAGGACCGAGCTATTGATATCTTAGCCGCCAGGAAGAAAAAGAATGCGAGTTTGCCCAGCGATCTAGAGATATCCGGGACTGGTTTATTTAGTAATACATACTGTGGGTCTCTGGGAATATGGGTCCCGAGAATCCTCGAAAGCAGGGCAAACAATCTATTCCAGAGGGGTCGTAACCTTGGACACAGCCACCAGACATGTAGCATGGTGCCTTTCTGATTACACTGTCAATGGTAATGGCTTTTATGATTAAACCAATGTACAAGCCAGGGCATAAAGATTACAATAACTATAATAGATATTACAATAACACTAGGTTCAATCTGGTGATAGGAGTTTCAATAGGTGTTTGAGAGCTGTATGAGGTAGTGATAAAATAACGGTTTATGACTAAATAGGGCTTTCAACTACAAAATCGAACTAAATTAAAAACCTACTTGGCAAATCATGCCGTGTCACTTTCAGCAGTCGGAAGTATGTTACTATATTCTGAATGTTGCTGGAGAGGGGTGGCTGAATTCGTGGCATGCACTTGTCTTCACTTCTCTTTACATGCAGTGCCAAAAACTGGACCATCTAAAATCACTGGTCTCCCTTAAATTGTTAACTGCGTTCATTTACTTAAATTGAATTTCTTTTAATCCATATAATCTGCTAACCTAATAAGATGTAATTGAAAGATTAGACCTACTGCATATAAGTGCAACATGGTTACTGCATGCTTTCACTCTGTGCATTTACCACTTAATTTTCTAGTTATTGTACTGCAAAAGCAATGATCTGGAAATGTTTGAAGTGGAGAATGTCTGAGTGGGCTACCACTTTCCATTGGGTGTAGAATAATAGTACCCACAGTGATTAAGTGAAAGCAGATGGGGAAACTTGGGAATCAAATAAAATCAATCACTAAGTGGATTAGGGTGAGAGGAGGTGAGTGACTGGAATGACTCCTAATGCACAGTTGCTTCTCTGGGCATATACAGTTATGTTCACACAGCTGAGCATTATCTGCTGCCAGTCGCATTAGTACTTTAGACTAATATTTGTCACTAGTTTGTATCGCCAATTGCATTTATAAAATGACACACTCTAGTATGTACATCAGTCAGTCAATATGACCCCTATTAACTTTGTACACTAGATTTCAGTGTATATTGAATGGTTTAGACAAAAGAGTTTTAAGTTCTTATAATTTGTACGGAGATCTATTGCAGAGAGATACGATTATGTCTTAGGCCTGGTTCACACCTGAACGTTTTGTAGCGCGTTCAACGAACGCTCTTCAAAACGCTCAAACATCTAAATCCCATTGTATTCAATGGGTCTGGTTCACACCTTGCCGTATTTCCGCCCGTCCGAACGCGATACAAAACGGCCTACGCCCAAAGAAGTACATGTACTTCTTTGGGGCGTTTTGGTCTCGCGTTTCCATTGGGATACAGCCAAGTAGCCCCCGGAAACGGGCGTTTTTTTTTTTACCGCGAGTCATGCGACAAACGCGCATATTCAATACGCCTAGGTGTGAACCCAGCCTAAAGCTGACTTAACAGAGTAGGACTTTGATTGCCCAACTCTAAAAAAAAATTGATAACAAATTTGTAATAAATGGGTCAATTACTCTTTCAAATAGCAATATGATCTGCTCATATTACCCAGTAAAGCTGGCTATAGATGAGCAGATAGCTACCCAAGAACAACAAGCAAAAAGATATCTGCCCATTCTCGCAGAAATCCTTTAAGTGGTAAGAGCCATTCCCATTCTTGCCCACCAGTGACATCAGCACTTCGGCTGTACTTTACATCCTTTGGCCTTCTCTATAAAAGAATAAAGGAATGGGCCAGCACATAGGAAATATCTCTTTGTAATAATGGTATGCCAACAACTGTCTGAGGTGTTTATTATCATTCTCTGTCACATGAAAAATGACCTAGTATTTTGAAATGACACTCTAAATTGGGAGTGCCGCTTGGTTTATTAAGCCGCGTATGGGCAGTCTAATTGGTAGTTTGGTTGATTTGACCAGATAAAATCTTATAGCACTTTGCCAATTTACACACTGGTTTTAAAGAAAGTAATTCTGGGAACAAGCCTGTTCTGTAATTCAGATTTATAGCCTCAACTTACGTCTGAAATCATGTGGCTTGGGTACATGTTTGTAACACAATTACATCAGAGTTTTTTTGTTTCTGAATTTGTTAACACAGGCAAAGAATGCTATCCATTGTCTGTTATCTGCTGTCTGCGGACACACTGAATTATTATATGACGTGGCAAAGTATGGAGCAGTGACCCACTTATTTGTTGTATAACTGAGACAGAATGGTGGCAAACATGGCCCAAGTTCTCCTTCTTAAACTGTAGCAGTGAAACACAATGTAGCCTTTCACAAGGTTCAGGTTATTAATAATTCAGAGATAACAATGCAATTTGTCATAAATACTTAAAACCGATTTGTGCCCTTTTCTAGACACCAGATGGCTGAGTAAAGCCCATGTTAAATCAGGGTAGAATATCTAATCTGGGGGGTTTTGAAGACCATGGATCAGTTTAAGCCATATTTGTTCTGTGTGAGTCTTGTATGTGTGGCTTGTACATCTTTTTTAGGCTTTCTTTGTAGACAAAGAGCTATTCTGTAATTCGTATAAACTCACTTTCTTAGTGTCTGGCTGGGAGGTAGTTGGCCTCACCATGTTATATTTTTATATCATGTACATGATGCAGAATCACATACCACATATACAATATTTGATCTCGTATTTACTTTCCTTTAAAGATTTTAAAGTGCACTTATAGTTTTCAAAAAATATTATCGCTATAAATTTACTGCTTATTTAGTTTGTTCATGGTGTGCATATCTTTACTCATACTTTGAACTCCAAATAGATATTAAAAACACCAATGAATGCAGTTATATATTTGTAAGACAAAATTAAATGCAATGTAAATATGGCTTGGGGAATCCCTGCAGGGAGCCGTGAGTGACTGTCACGGCTCTCTGCAGGGATAGATCGAGAAGTGAGCGAGAGACGGTATGTATTCGCTCACTTCCCGATCTACTGAGCCGACCTGTGACAGTTTCATTGTCACAGGTCGGCTCAGATTATGAGGCTGAGTGAAAATCACTCGCCTCATAATTCTCCTTTTTTAAGGAGTATCATTCCCTCTATACTAAATACCTGACTAAGAACACCTACCACTTTAACATCTGATGCCCCACAACTTTCTTCTACTTTCCCAATCACAGGCTGGGGCAGAGGGTGACTTGGCTGTATGGCTTAACTGCAGCAGAGAACAGTCAAGTCACCAGTCTGGCTGTGCTTTGTGGCAGGATTGTGTAAATCTCAGAACTAGGTGGACAAATATACAAATCTATTGGCAGGTAAATCAGCTAATACTTTTGTATTTAGCGGTTTGTGTGAAGTTCGGTTGTAACTGTAATGGAGTTCTAGGTTAGCTTCACAAAGACTTAACTATGGCATTACTATTTTGCTCTAAATCAGGACGGGACAAATGCCAGAAATAAGGTAACCAATATGCCCTTTTTAATCTCTTTCTATTGTCAATTAAAAATGTTCCCTTGCAGGGGAATAACAAGGCTGGACTTTCTGGACTAACTAACTTGACATGACAAGCTCCCAAACACTGTTATTTTCAGAGTAGTTTTATTTAATGTAATTAAAGTGGTAGTAAACCACTGTGTGTTTGGTGGGTTTTTACCATAATGTGCGTATGTGCAGCAGACTTTGCATGTTTCTTCTGAAAAAATCCGTACCTCCCAGCAATCTTTTTTTTATTTTTGCCACTTCAGCTTTAAGGGCTATTAATGTTAATGTATGTATACTTATTTTCTTTTGTACATTGTATATGCATGTTATATTAACACAGCCTCCCTTTTTACTGACTGAGCTGGACCACATCTGTCACTGGCTGGTCCAGTAGCTTAACTACTCCCCCTTCCTTCATCGCCCGCATGAAATCCTTTATTGTGTGTTAGCTGTATGTAGATCATGTCTGGCCATATTTCATTTCTTGTGGCCCATTGTTTAATTCAGACTGTTTTTTATGTCATGCATTGTACCACCAGCACTTGTCTGTGCTAGTTTATTTTTTTCTTAGCCTAATTATCCCCTTTACAACATTTCACCTTTGCCATGTACCCCCGATGTATGTCATTTGCCAAAATACTCCTACAAATGTGTTTCTTTATGGGCAGCACCCGCGAAATGTGTATAATTTATACAAAGATCACTTATTTTTTTTATATGGTTATTATTCTTACTGGAGTGTATTTTACATTAGATTTATTATGAGCAAATATTGTTAAACTGTTCTGTACACTCGAGGCATAATTACTCTGGTTAAATGCCAGGGTGACCCAAAAGAGGTATAACAGTTTTCGATTGGCACAGGGTATTGGATCACCTACTGAATTTTTATTTATTTAAGATTAGTTATGTGATTTCCCTGCAAAACTGTTTGTCTGCGCCCTCCCTTGGGGTCATAAAAAAAGACTGAGTTTAAGGCCCCATTCACACCTAGGCGTATTGTAATATGCGCGTCTGTCGCACGGTTTTTTTACCACGATTCCAAAGGCTACTTGGCTGTATCCCAATGGAAAACGCCCTACAAAACGGCCCAAAGTAGTCCCGGGACCTTTTCAGGCGTGGGCCGTTTTGTAGGGCATTATGGACGGGCGGAAATACGCCAAGGTGGGAACGAGGGCATTGACTACAATGCAATTTATATTTTTGACCGTTTTTTGTAGAGCGTTCGTCGAGCGTAGAACGCCCTACAAAACGGTCAGGTGTGAACGAGGGCTAATAGATCAGATCCCCAATTATTAGTTTATTCCCCATTAGGGAGGACAGGCAGGAAGAAGTAACACAGTTCTGATCTACAGGATCATGTGACCATTTACACTTGTTTATCTCAATGTCCATTTCCAGAAAAAAAATATGAGGGCTTGTGTCCTTCATTTTTTCAAACCTAAACATTATGGATCGACGGTAATTGGATTTAAATGGACACATGTCTGTTTTACATCTTACTGCCCATAGACCTTACCTGGGCCTTCTTAGTTCAGTTTTTTTTCCATCACAAGAGGAAGGAAAAAACTAAATGGGCACGGATGTCACGAGCGACAACCATTCCGTACTGCTCCGATCAGCATGAAACCTGTGCATAGATGCCCTGCTGATCGCAGCGGATGGCTGCCCATGTGAAAGGGACCTTGGTTATATTTTGATGCGATAGCATCCTAAAAAAAGGCTGAGACAGCTGTATAGCTGTATACTTTTAGGAAACATTTTAGGTATTGTCATTAGTATATTCCATCAGCAAGCCAAGTCCCTAGTCTCAAGAAACTGGTAAAAATACGAAACAAATATTTTGACTTCAAGCCGAACTCCAGGCAAATAGAAAAGTCACAAAATGTTATTCATTATTACATAATAAAATGTATGTTTCCATGCAATGCAAGCACTGCACTTGATTTTGATTTGTTAACAGCCTCTTGCAGTTCACTGTGCAGCAGAGCTCAGACTAGGAGGGGCAGAAGAGGTACAAAAAGTAAATCGGCTGTTCTGTAGTTCTCATGTGCTAACTGAGAAGGTGCTAATAGGGGAGAGCACACCGACATCAGTCGGATGCATCTCCTTTCACTGTCTAGGTCAGGGTATGAAAGAGAGCTGTAAGTGTTACTTCCCTCTAGCAAAGAATAAAAATTTAGCTCATTTGTCCTGCCATATAACTCTTTTCTGTGTAGCAGAGATGTATAAATCTCAGAAATGAATGGACAGAAATACAAATACTTTGGCAGGTGAAACGGCTCCCTTTTTTATATACATTTCATTTTTCTATTGAGGTTTACTTATGCATTCTCCAGGACTGTCAATTTATATGTCTGTAGTGTGGACACTAAATTATTAGCTACTCTAGAGATGAGAACTGATGTGCATGGTTTTGTAGTTCTGTATTATGCCCCAGACGTTTTTGGTCCGTAATAAAATAAATAGGAAAATCTGCACCCAGTACAGGACATCTCTGAATCCCCATGATGTCTGACACTTGTAATTCTTAGAGACATGATTTTTTTAACTGTATACAGAACATCATACATGTATATATAAAAGGAACTTGGGGTGCTTAAAACATTTTTATTTTAAAAAGTACGTTCATTATATTACTACTTTGGAAGCTGGGCCCTTGAGTGGTAATGACTTGGGCTTCAAGATCATTTGGGAATTAGAAGACATTGGTAAAAGAGGAACTCCAGGCACAAATTTTTGTAACCCTTGCAGTATGGCTACCCCCGCACTGTAAGGGTTAAGTGCTTGTTTTGGTCGAAAATAATGAAATCCTCACCTGAATCTTGAAACCAGGTGGCTGCTACACCAGTCCTGCTGTTCCAGTGATGGAATGTCCCTCGGCCCCCTCACGTCCAATACAGTGTATAGAATGTGATGATCCACAGAACCTTAGACCCCTGGAGCTGAGGAGGAGAGAGGTGTCGGGGACCAGTCAAGAGCCAGATGGGACCGAGATTCAGGTGAGTATAACTTTATTTCTGTCCCTAGACAAAAACAAGCACTTAACCCTTGCAGTGCAGGGGTAGCCTCACTGCAAGGGTTAAGAATCATTATGACTGGAGTTCCTCTTTAAATAAAGAATGTGTTTATAATAAAATAATGAAAACTGGATGTGTCTACCATAGTAACTATAAAGATTGTTTCATTTTCATCTTTCTCTTAGAATAAAAGATCAAGTCTGATCGCTCTTTATGGAAAACATCTCCCCTTGTACTTTCTCTTTCCAGTTTTTGTTGTATTATTAACTGAAAAGTTCCAGACATTTCCAAGATATCCATGTATGTAACGCTGATATTTAAATATCTTATCGTATAGATGTTAACAAGAACAACAGATTTGATTTGTCCCCATGCTATAAAGAGATTTCTCTTTCTTCCCCTGAAGCCGGGATTATGAGCTAATCATAATGCAGATATCTTACTGAATTAAAACAGTATATTTATATATGGGATACTGTGCTACTATGAAATCAATGTTCAATGAAAATGTCATAAAGGATCCTGTAAGGTGAGATGAGGGTATTTTGGGTGTTGTTTCCACTTTACAATCCCTTGGATGGTGTCCCAGAGCTGTGCTGCAACTGTGAGGCCCCTTTCTAATGTACAGGAAAGTGTTGGAAAGATATACATTTGGGAATGTCAGATTTACAGTGTGACTATCACAGGAGAATTCCCAGTGCTGGCGGATTATCCTCAGGGCCCTCAAGGTAGAATACTAATGCTATACTCCACAGAGTGCTTTACCACCATGTTTTGCTTTGTCTGCCACCACCTCTTGTATAATGAAGTATTTTGTGCTGATTAAGCTGTGTGTATGTCCTGCTGAAACCTCTGCATGCCTATCTTAGATTTATGTAGTGAGAAGAGAAAACTGCCTTATGGTACTTTACATAAACACAAGAAGACAATTTAAAAATAAAAAAAAGTTGACCTTCGTGAGCATGTTGGACATATCCTACAATATTCGTTTTATAAGTGGTTGTTTCCCCTATTCCCAACATTGCAGTCTTTGTCTCTCTGTAAATTGACCTAGATTCCTGCTAGCAGAGAAGGCGGCTTGCATCTGCAACACAGCATGAAACAATGGCTGCTGTATGCACTTGTAGTCTGCACGATCACTAATTAGGGCGCCGTCTCTCTTTTTGTTCACAGGTTGCTTTGAGTGCTGCATTAAGTGCTTGGGAGGAGTTCCATATGCTTCGCTGGTGGCCACCATTCTGTGCTTCTCTGGAGTGGCTCTCTTCTGTGGCTGTGGTCACGTGGCCCTCACTGGAACAGTAAACATCCTGGAACAGCACTTCTCCTCGAACCCCAGTGACCATGCCCTTCTGAGTGAAGTGTAAGTATGGACATCAAGCACCCATAATAATGTAGACCTCAAGCCAGTAACAACATGGATATAGTATAGCATGTCATTATCTGGAAGTGTAAAGCCGTCTTGAATCATTTTATGTCATATATACATTTAAAAAAAACATGCTGCTACAAACTTTTCAAGACTTTTAAACTTTTTTGGTTATATTTTAGCAAACATACAATGCCTAGCAGTTCAGCAACCTCTTCTTAATCCAGGTGTGCAAGAATTCTGTTATGGGGCACCATTTCATTGGCAGTTGTCACAGTAATGCATGCTACATACTGTATGCACAGTACTTAAAATGTCAACCTGAAAGTCAAGATGGCAGTTTGAAATGGTGCATTTGGAGAAGCCAAATGATGAAAAAAATAAAACTTTGCACACAATTTGGTTTTATTTTAACATAACACTCTGTTCATGCTTGTGCATTTTGTTGCAGTTAAATGTATGTGACAGTGCATGTAAAATGCATGTTAAGATGTGTGCCATTCTAGTTAGTGACACTTTGTGTGTATCTCCTTGTCTTCCTTTTATACGGTTCCATTGCCACTGACTAGAACGGCCTGATCTCATCATGCATTTTGCATGCAATTCCACTTGTGTTTGACTGCACCAAAATATTCCCTAGTATACATGGCCCTGTAAGATCCTGCTTGCTCTTCATGGGTGGCATCTGCATTACCACACTGAAGGTTTAGAAGCCGTTCCGAAAGTTCCATTTGTGATGACGTTTAGTTATTTCAAGATTAAAATGACTTTTTTTTTACTATGATGCATGATTGTTGAAGGTGGAAACATGAAATGCAGTATTCACTCATTGTTTGCAGACTATTAGTGGATTACAAATTCTTTGTTTTGCAGAATCCAGTTAATGCAGTATGTTATCTATGGAATCGCTTCTTTCTTCTTCCTGTATGGAATCATCCTGTTGGCAGAGGGCTTCTACACCACCAGTGCAGTAAAGGAACTGCACAGTGAATTTAAAACTACTGCCTGTGGACGATGCATCAGCGGAATGGTAAAAGCTCTAGCTGCTAATACAAAGACTTCAAGAAGAACTCTGGGGGAAAATACCCCTTGCAGTGGGGCTACCCCCCTACTGAAAGGGTTTAGTGCTCATTTTGGTCTAGGGTCTACAAAAACAAAGATATACTCACCTGATCCTTGGTCGTGTCTGGCCTGTTAGAGAACAGTCCCTGCAGCCTCTTCTCACTCAGGCTCCGGTGGTCTATGTTCTGCTGTCATGCTCATGTTTAATACAAGTCCATTGACTTGTATTGGACGTGAGGACGCCGAGAGACATTCCGCAGCGGAGCAGAGAGGGAGAGAAGAGAGTGGTCACCACTGCATGATCGAGGATCGGATGAGTGTCTCTTTTTTTTTTATTTTTTATTTTAGACCCTAGACTAAAACAAGCACTTAACTCTTGCAGTGTGGGAGTAGCTTCCCTGCAAGGCTTAATTTGTTCATTTGCCCGGAGTTCTGTTTTAAAGGGGAACTAAGGGCAGCGTGTGTCTGTTTACATTTCTGGCAGGAAACACAAAGAACATCTCATACGTAACTCATTTATTTTTCCTTTGTAGGAATAGATAAATGTACAGAATCCTGGCAGTGATCATGCAAGGAATTATGCAGAATTAGCTTGTCATTTCTGAGAGATGTGCTAACTGCTGCATTCCTCATATCAAACTACATCCCCCATGATTCCGTTCCGCATAGCTGCAATGGGTGAGCGGGCATATGTGTTGCTTTCCATTGGTTGACAAGCTAAGACTTGTTACTCAAACCATCAATGGTCCTGGCAATGCCCTCTGTCACCCAAGTGCCGCACTGTAGTCCTGCTGGAATGGGTAACAGAGCCATTTGTATAGAGGGGAAGCTGCGTCATCAACTTTGAAGAAGTAGCAATTTTTACCCTCTAGCTGCTGGGATGGAAATTCAAAGCATTGCTTGCACCAATTAACACATCAAATAGTGCTAGGTTTAGAAAATGATAGTCTAGTGAATATTATATTTACAATTTCGGCCATAGTTCAACTTAAATCAATTATGCAGTCCCCTATAGCAGCCAGTTAGGATTTATCTTTGATTGATCTGACCTTAACAAGAAATCCGGTTTCTAAAAGTTAGCCTAGCCCTATGTCTTTGCATTTGTTCTGCTTGCGCCGGTGAACCGATGTGATTGCCCATAGTAACCAATCAGCTTCTATCTTCAGTTTATTCAGTTAAGCTTTGAAAATGAAAAGTAGAAGCTGGTTGCCATAGACAACTGGTCCAGATTCAGTCCGCTCCACTTTTGATGACTTCCCCTCACTGATTCTTTGTATCTTTGATGCATTTCTGACTATGTATGCTTAATTCAAAGCATGTAATTCTTCTTTCAGAAGTATTTTTGTTGGCTATTCCTTTTCCATTCACTATTATCAAACCTTTTGTAGGAATGTTCTTACTCTACAGTATATACAATTACAACTACAAGGCGTGGGGGAGCTATGAAACTATGGGGTAATAGGGTAAAGGAAATCTTTTTAGCCCAGTTATTCTTTCTTATGTTGTAAACATATATTAGATTTTGCAACTGCCCATCAATCTTTCACCCTACCAACTTCTACAAATCGTATACTGTATATGTATTACTCAAATGTACAAAGGTAAGTGTGTACATTCACATGGTGACTAAGTTGTAAAACACAGGCAGTAAGTATAGACCAGCATATTTCTGCTTAGGAGAGTTTGGCATCAGTCATGTAGTGTGCAGTTGTGTAGAGCTTGACATGCCATGTAACCAAACTTTTAGGCTGATGTTTTTCTCTTCTTTTTTTTCCCCCTCATCCAGTTTGTGTTCCTGACGTACATCTTGGGGGTGGCCTGGCTTGGAGTGTTTGGCTTTTCTGCAGTACCTGTTTTCATGTTCTATAACATGTGGTCATCTTGTGAAGTCCTCAAGGGGTTGCCTGTAAACTTGACCACTTCCGCAGAACAGATATGTGTGGACATCCGACAATACGGTAATTTTTGTTTTACCTTTCACCAGCTATAGTGCATCATGTTCAGAGAAACGGAATTGTGCTAAATTGAAGATGAACTGCACGTTAAACAAATATTGTCTAAATACAAGAGCCTTGTGTATTGAATCTAGGTGTCCTTTAGGTCATTTTTTCAGATCTGTACAGTAATATAGCATGAAACAACTCGGGTATTTTGCCTCTGCGGAGAGCTTTCCTGCAATAAAGACCGGTCACTGCTGATCTCTCTCCTTGTGCAGGGTGACTGGTCTTGTATCCATCTCACCACTGCTGCTCTCTCTCCTTGTGCAGGGTGACTGGTCATGTATCCATCTCACCACTGCTGCTCTCTCTCCTTGTGCAGGATGACTGGTCTTGTGTCTGTCTCCCCTATAGTTATCTGCTGGCAGCCTGTAGTGGGTAGATCTGCTTGATCACTGCTACTTTTACAAGAAAATGCTAAAAGCTAAATATGCTTCTTTATAGTTTAGGACAAAAATGACTCTTTGACAATATATTGGTAAACAGCCCTCTTTGAAAATTTGTTTTCAATGCACTGCCTTGAAGAGCCAATGGCTGCTGCAGAGTTGCACTAGTGTATTGGTTGATGGTTTGATAGAGCCCCCAAGCAAACGTAGGTGCTATTATTTACATGCGGATGTTCCCTCCTTCTGTGTGGCAATGCCAAGGGTTGATCTAGTTTTGTTTTGTTTTTTTGTTTTCTTGGAATAGATCCAAGCAAGATGTCTAAAAATCATTTTGCTGTTGCAATGTAATCACTTTGGTAACCAGGAGCTGTATATGCATGCATGCATGCATGTATGTGTGTGTGTTTGTAGAAGACCAAAAACCTCTGCAGTTTAACTTGCAAAGTCCTGCTACTAAACAAAATTGTGAAGCAGGCTTGCTAGATGGAACCTGGACAGCATAAAGGTAACATTTCTATAATCATTAGATTACATTTGTGTGTGCTGATTATCGTGGATTTTACTCCTTTTTAACTGAGTGAACATCATTAGGTCTTTTAGTAAATATAGCTTTCCATAATACTTGGTCACTAGTATGCACAGACTCTACCAGAGCTTTCAACCATAAGATTCAGACATTCTGTTTTTGTAGGTGAACTGCGGAATACGTCATTATGCCAGTTAGTAGATAAACTGAACATTTTGTGTGGGTGCATCTAAAGGAACACAGATGGCCAGTGGGTGGGGAAGTGAAGACAGCGTGCAACGTTTTTTTTCTCTGCAGTGAATTCAGATGATTGTCCTTCTTTTCTATACAGGTATCATTCCATGGAGTGCCTTGCCTGGTAAGGCTTGTGGATCGGCTTTGGAAAACATCTGCAGTACCAATGAGGTATGAAGACTTACATTTTGACCCCTCAAAATAAATACTTTTTAAGTTTTACCATTTTTTTCGTGTTTCACAATCTTTAACATTTTACAGTATAAAAAAAATCTAGTTTATTGGTGGAAAAAAACACACATATTAGGTACAGGCAGCTTAATAAGATTATAGTGCAAATGGCCTTCTTTAGTAAAGTAGTGCAAACACCAATAGCTGCTACCCCACAGAAACCAATCAAGTGTGAATGGCTGATAATTTGCACCTTTATACACCACATACATTCCATTACCTTTGATAATATAGAAATAATGTATATACTGTACAGTATATATAATAAAATTCTCTGGAGTATGTGGCGTATTTTCGTATTGTCGCCTTACACAAAAAGAGATGAATGATATCCAAGCCTTTCTATAACATTTAAAAAGTGCAGCATCTTAAGATTAGACAAACCTAATGGGGGGAGGTATCCTGCTCACTTTAATGTCAGCAGTGTGGTCCAAAAAACAAACTATTACAAAGGTGCCTTTTTACAATAACTCTGAAATATGAAGTGACTGTAGTGGTTAAAATACTTGTTCAACTTATGTATGCACACTTGTCAACACCAGAAGGCTTTCTCAATTTAACAGTAAAACTTTTTATTCCACCAGATGTCAATTTGAGACAATATCAGTAGTAAGATTATATCAATATCTGTGTTTTTTCTGAGGCATTTGAGGAATAATAAGCAAAACAGAAAATAATGAAACATTTTGCAATTTGCCTCCTAATTTAAAAAACAATAAAAGTGCACCCAAACTAAAATAACCCAAACGATTTGTGCTCCTTATACAAAATGGTATTTATAAGTGGCCGGTGCTTTATATTATCCAACTACTTCTAGTTATGGAAGAACATATAACATGCCACCCTCCCTACAATGCAGGGCTTGCCACCTGAGCAGGCAATGCGCAATGTCACACGGCTCAGGGGGTGTGCTATTGAGAGTGAGCAAAGCAAACGGCAAATACTTTTCATGTATTGCAGTATCGAAAGCATATTTTTTAAAATTCTGATCTAATGCTGGAAGAATACATACCGGAAGAAGATTTAATTCCTGGCACAAGGTGTCTATATTGAGAGAAGAGAGCTCTTTGTGATATCTAGTGTGTTTGGAAATGTGTGTATGCATACATTCTACACTGCATGTATTTTTTGCATAGCTACAGTATATGCACTGTATGTGCTAAGCCTTTATTCTTATACCTTTTTTGTGTTTTTTTCTAGTTCTATATGTCCTACCATCTGTTCATTGTGGCCTGTGCTGGGGCAGGTGCTACTGTAATTGCATTGGTAAGTCTATGTTATAATTTACAATAAAATTTGAATTGATTAGACATTGAATTGCATGCTGAAAATCTGCTGCAGATTTATAGCAGGCACAGCTTATGCTTATAGTTTACTGTCTGAAATAGCATTGCTCTTTAATGTAAATGTACATTTGTCCTTCAGTAATTAAAAATGCTTTGCGCCATATAGTCTTTGGACTGAGGCATTGCAATGATATGACATAATATTCATACAACTTGTGCAGTAACCTGAAAATGATAGTCTACACCACCAATGCCCTGACTTGTGCCCATAAAGTCTGTTATATAAGCTAGTGAGTGATGTAGCCCTTTTATGTTTCTGTCCTTTTGTTGATATTAAAGTGAAGCTAAAGTCATACACAACCTCTTCCTCCCCCTTCCCGCTACTATGCTCACTCCACTATCTTAAGCCTTGTACATATGGGCTTGTATAGAAGCAGTATGTAAGCTTTTTACAGAACATTTGCAAAGATTTCGGTCATCTTCAAGCAAGTTTCTTGAAGCCATTAAAGCCACCTTACACTGCAGTTTGGCAGGTTAAACACAGATCTCAAGGGAAACACAAGCTGTCACTTTGACCAAGCCATTGGGCTTTAGCACTACTTGAAACTTGTTTTTTTTTTTTTTTTAGCAATAAGATTTTATTGATGATAAACAATACAGCTTAATGTAACAATAAGTCATATAACATATTTTCATATAGTCAAGAGGTCAGATGTCATCTATTAGACTAAGATCCTCCCTGGCACTTGAAACTTGTTAAATGCCTTCTCAACCCTTCTGGCAGTTTGTTTAAAGTGACAGCCAACACTCCCATTATACGTGTTCATCCTCCACAAACTGGAGCTGAAGAGTGCTTTAAAACTTTCAACAAAGCTGCTTGGAATTTGCTGAAAACAGTAACAATACTTTGTAAAGGTTTGCTATACACAATGCTCATAGGGCCATGTCACACTAGCAATCTTGGCACTGGTGACAACTTGCTTTACAGGGTTAGAACAAGGTAAGTAATACCTGTTTCTATGTGTCACTCCCTCACTGACATCCTAAATTCTGCACCATTTGTGTCAGAGAGGGAGCAGTGCCTCATTCATCCAGCCAAGGGTTTAGGGCTCATTTCTGCCTAGCGTCACCTGATCCTCCAAGCTGGCTTGCTCAAAAACCTGGGGCCTCTCTTCCCCCTCCACTGCAGAGGTCTAAGGTCCTCGAGTCATCACGTTCTATACACTGTGTATAGGACATACCATCGCTGCGGAGTAGACTGGAGGGAGCAGTGTCGCAGCTGGCTGGTTTGGAGGATTGGGTTAGTATAGCTTTATTATTTTTGAGCCTAGGCAAAAACAAGCACTTAACCCATGCAGCGGGGGGAGGGGGTTGAGGGGTTTAAGTAACCCCGTAGCCCCTCTGCAAGGGTCTATAAAAATTTTACCTAGAGTTCTTCTTTAAGTGATCCAGTTGATGGCGAGTTGTCCACAGTGACTTGATCACTAGTATGATATGGCCCTAAAACAGGAGACCTGAAATAGCTGGTTACCTAAACTGCTGCTCTCGAGTAGGGTGAGCTGGTAGATGTGGGTGGTCTTTCTGACTTTAGGTCCACTTTAAATTTGATCAGACTTTATTTTGTCAGTGTAATTTTGTGTATAAAGCCTGACGGAGAACAATGACACCAATATGTTCACATTCATTTACTGGTATGGTACTTGCAGAAAATAAGTAATGACTGCTTTGTAGTCTGTAGATGGTTGTGACACTTTAACCTGCAGTGTCTGCATTTTATATCATCTGCAGCTGTTTACCAGGGACTTGGACTGTTGTGGGGGAACTTTGTCCCGCTCTTCTTGTCCTGTTCACACATTAAAGAATGTGAATTCTAAATTAGAGGTCTCTTTATTGAGGTCTCTGTTGTTTCTAGCCACTGTGATATCCCATGCACAATGAGCCTGTAGCGGAGTTATGTCCAAGGCTGCATGAGGCATTAATGTGCTATATCTTACACTCCTTTTTATTTTGTTCTCTTCCACCAGCTGATCTACATGATGGCAACCACATATAACTATGCCGTTTTGAAGTTTAAGAGTCGGGAGGATTGCTGCACTAAATTCTAACCTTAGTCACAGCAATAGAGACTGTATTGTTGTAGCTTAAACTACCACTGACACCCTGGACTAAAAAAAACTCAGTCTAGCATTTTCAATTTCTTTTTTTTTTGTAAATAGTCTTCCTTAATAGCAACATAGATGATAATAATAAAAATAATAAAAGTATTGTATGTAAACACAACGGTGGACGAGGTTTGGCTAAAATCTGTTTCTTCAACAATAAATAAATAAAGCACATGCAGTTTGGCATATTGTAATGACCTCTGTCACATGTGCCTTCCATCTAGTCGGCTTTGCTTGGATGCAATATAGTCATACATGTCAGAGGATCAGGGAGGAACACATATCCTTACTGCCATGCACAAATACATACACCAGCTACATAGGCATAGGTTTGTACCAATTAATACTAATCTGTAACTAATGCCTAATTTGCACTTACGTGCCCCATATATTAAAAACGTGAGCTTTTTTATTTTGAAAAATAGATAAAAATGTTGTACAGGTAAAAAAAAAAAGATTAGTTACAGATCATTTATTTGCCAGATCTCAGCAAAGAAAATAAATACAAAACCATAAGAGACGAATAGGCCGTTGACCACTAGATTCAAGGCCAGTGTGATCTGGACATACTGGAGGCCCAGTTGGTTATATAAGCAAGAAAGCAGGAAGTGATGTAAGGTGTGGCAGGAAATAGTAGCGCACAGGAAGTGTATTGTGTGACACAATTATCACTGGATACAAGGTTCTTTATTGACATGGAAGTTTGAAAGAAGAATAAGAGCACTAGCAATGGATTCTTTTTTTTTTTTTTTCTTCTTTTTTATAACCTATTTTTGTAGTTGAATAAAATGGCAATAAACACTAATTTGTGGACTGCATGCTTCTGTTTATAAACCCGTTACATCCACAGTTTGTGTAATATATGAAGAAAAAGTTCTATTTAACAGACCATGTGTTTTCTATTTTAGTATGTCCTGAAGTTTATTTTTTTCCTCACTTGTGTATCTATGATACAATATTGTTTCTTATATATAAATGTTCTACACAGAGTAAAAAAAATAAAATAAAAAGCAATTTGGTTTCATTTATTTTTGTTTTTTTTAAAGGGGGGGGGGGGGGGGGGGGGTTTGTTTGTTGTTGTTTTTACTAAGCAAACATATGTTTAGCAATTAATTTGATTTCTGTTGCTTTAGCCACCTTGCAAACACATTTATAGACTTGTTTGATTTGTCTTACTAATTTACTTCCTGTAGTTGCTTAACTTAAAGCTGAACTCTGGGCACAAAAGCCTTTATTTCAATATATTCCCCAATGGCCACAAAATATAAACATCCAGGCGTGCATCACATTCCTTTTGTAAACTTAATATTATCTTGCAAAAGCAGCTGTGACATCATCACTGTTCTGCAAATATATTATACAGGGGACAGAGCTGTGGGAGGGGTCCTGCATGCCCCACCCATTACAGGATGTCTCCAGAAAACTACAGGAAGGGGCGGGTACAAGACCAGTCACTCTGCACAATAAGTGATCAGCAGTGACCGGTCTCCATCACAGGAAGCTCCTGCACAGAGGCAAAGTTTCACACTAGCTTACTGCACAGACCAAACAAAATGCATATAGCACAGAGATTCACTTAAGAATACTTTTTGTATTTAGACAGTACTTACTTTTATTGAACCAGAGTTTAGCTTTAACTTTTGTCACTATAGTCTAAGTGCATGAATGGATTTGTCTGTTAATTTTTACTTCAGTTTTAAAAAGCAAATTAACTCTCTGTTCATTTATTAAACAACTGCTGCTTATAGGATTCTAACAAGCTGCTTGCTTTGCCTCTTGACACGTTTACTAGCCATCGTGCTCACCCTTCTCTTGCAGATCCACTTCCTCATGATTCTGGCTTCTAATTGGGCCTACTTAAAGGATGCAAGCAAAATGCAGGCCTACCAAGACATTAAAGCTAAAGAAGAGCAAGAACTTCAAGACATCCAGTCACGGTCCAAAGAACAGCTCAATTCTTACACATAAAACATTAACAGCATGAGAAGCGGTAGCCTTTGTGACTAATCAATTAATGCAGAAGTGTACAATTACAATATCAAATAAAATAAAAAAAAGGTCAAACATAACATGGTTTTGGACATGAAGCTGTACAGTTGAAACAAATTTCAGTGAGTAAAAAAATGTTTCCATTTTTTTCCCTCACACATTTCAATCTCAGGCATTATGAAAGGAAGTCCTTTGAATGCATAGGCGCTTCCTTTCCCTTTGGAATATACCATTCCGAACTGGGGGGAGGAGGGGTGGGGACGACTCAGTGGCTGGGTTGGATACTTGGATAACATACCAAGTATGTGCATCTACCATACTTATTTTCAGTAAGTCTAATTATATGAAGGAACCCCAATATAAAGTAGTGTTACTTTGAAATGAAACCATGAACCAAGCATTGTATATACTTGCACACGTACATATGTGCCTGGGGGCTGTGAAGTATTCAGATCTACTAGAGCATCAAGAGGCGAATTCGCTTAGAGTTTATGAATTGGCGTTTGTACACAAGACATCCATCTCCTCTGCATCGAGAGAAAACGTTCATTTCAAGTTCTCTTCTAGCAGTTTATAAATATGATCTTTCAATAGTGTTAGTCTAAAGTTACATAAAGTTACAAAAAAAAAATTCAAGTGGTGCATTGAAGATATAGTATTACATTGTTGCTGTAGGTCCTTCATACTTCTGTGGGTAATCGTGATTTATTTTTGACAGTTGCACTTCCTAAAAAAATTAAAAAAAAATAAAAACAAAAAACAAATGTGAATCGTAGACGGTACTGATTTAGAAAAACAATGCCCAGTCTACCTGATGACTAAAATGTGAACAGACAGTGTTTGGGTATTTTGTTTGGTTACAATCCTGAGAGGATTTTTTTTGACAAGTTACAATTGAGACTTTTACGGTATTTAGAAGAAAAATGTAACATAATAGCTTAGCTTTTCGTTAAAGCCAATGCATGGAAAACTTGTAATTATTTCTACTGCAATGCAGGTGATTGTTTTAGCCCAGTGTCCTAATGTATGGATAATGAAGGCGATGTCTTAGCCCAGTGTCCTAATGTATGGATAATGAAGGCGATGTCTTAGCCCAGTGTCCTAATGTATGGATAATGAAGGCGATGTCTTAGCCCAGTGTCCTAATGTATGGATAATGAAAGCGATGTCTTAATATTTTTTTTTCTATTCTGTGTAGTTGATGGAAGTTTTCCTTTTGATTTCCTGTTTAGTGTTCTATTTTTATGTAAAAAGGCATTACCTTTTGCTATGTATAAAGTTTTGTAACCTAACAGTGAATCAATATTTTCTATCAGTGCCAAGGGCTTCCTGTAGTTATATCCAAGTGTTATAATAAATATTTGTAGATAAATCTAGTGGTATTGTGATGATTTAAGATTGCTTTCTTTCTTTAAAATATATTTAAATCCACAATAAAGTCCCTGTGTGCATGTAAAAATGAACAAAATAAATAAATGAATAGTTAATTGGAGGACATGTTGTCATCTATGTATGGCGGCATACCCACACATAGATGAGTCGTTGGCTCTGTCTGGGGCGGCATACCCACACGTAGATGACTACATGGCTGTGTCTGTTGCAGCAAATCCACACGCAGATGACTACATGGCTGTAGCAACACACCCACATGTAGATGACTACATGGCTGTGTCTGTGGCGGCATATTCGCACGTAGATGACTGTCTGTGGCAGCATACCTAGATGACTACATGGCTGTGTCTGTGGCAGCATACCCACACGTAGACGATTACAAGGCTGTGTCTGTGGCACCATACCTACATAAAGTTGTCTACATGACTGCATCTGTGGCAGAATGCCCACATGTAGGTGTCTCCATGGCTTCACACCTAGATGACTACATGGCTGTGCATTGTGATGTATAGAACATTGCTAACCTATAGCTGACAGCCTAAGATGACAGCAGGTACCTTTTAGGGACTTCTGTTCTATGTGCTATCTTGATCCTCCTAAGCCAGGTATGCAGATAGCAAGTTCTTTAAAGTTGCTAATTATGTAAGCATTTAGGCTGGGTTCACACCTAGGCGTATCGAAGATGCGCGTTTGTCACGCGTTTTTACCGCGATTCTTTGAGCGTAGGGCGTTTTGTAGCGCGTTCATACGGCCTGTAATATGCCCAGGAGTGTACCATACCCATAAGAAATAATGGGATTTCGGTGTTTGAGCGTTTTGCAGAGCGTAGGAGCGCGCTACAAAACGCCCAGGTGTGAACCGGGCCTAAGTTCTTCTTTGGTTCGGCATTTATAAGCAAACCTGTAATTTTGGATGTCTTCTCTATTTTCTCTTGGGTTTGACTTTTCTAACCCAAGGGTTGACAAACGCCTGCTAAGGGTGGTCAGGCTTTTCATGGCAGTCCTTTGTTTAAATTCAGATTGCTGTTTGCGACTTAAACTTGCTAAAAAGCAGCATAAAATCTGGTATGACATTATGGATTCATACTCCTGGTATCAAATTACCCTAGGATTTGCCCTGTCCTCCATATAATGGAGATAACGAGGGTGGGGCATGTTTGTTGTCTAAATCAGGAGAACAGCCTAGGGTGACAGCCATGACCTCCATAGATACAGTATAGTGGGCGACTCGTGGGGGTTGATTTACTAAAGGCAAATAGGCTGTTCACTTGCTTGACTGGGTATTCTTTGTAATATAAATTTGCAACACATTCACTAAGCTAAGGGAAAATCCCCTTGTAAAGTGAACAGTATTTGCCTTTAGCAAATCAACCGCACTTTCTTACCCTGAATTATGTGGTTTTCTAGTTTCCTATTCGAGGTGGCCCTGTAACTAATAGTGTTTCTCAAGCTAAAGCATAAAGGTGCCCATACACTGCAATTATAGCACAATAATCGCGGGGAAATCCCGCGATCATACGATAATCGCAAAGTTTATGGAAGGCGTGCAACCGTTTTTACTGTACGGTCGCAAGTCTTTTGTCTAAGGAGCATGTTCGAAAACCACCCGAAAATCTTAGATTTTTGGCTGGTTTGTGGCATGCTCGGGAGACAAATGCCGAACGGGCCGGTGTGCGCACGCGCACACTGCCCGTTCAGCATTGCAGTCATCGGAAGCCAGCCCCTCAGCGGGGTGGGCTTGTGATGATCGCAAGTACGAGCTGACTGTCCAAGATGGGCAGATCGTACGTTTTTTAATTACTTTACAACCATCACAAGAATAAGGTCTTGTGATGGTTGTAAAGTGTATGGCCACCTTAAGAGAGTCTGTCGTTCATGCACTCCAGCCATGGGATCCAAATCTTAGTAAATTTCATGGGGCACGCACAGCTTAAGTAGATTAACTTTCATTTTGGCAGTATCTCATTGATCAACTTCAAAAAGTTGGCGTGAGAGGGGGAGTTTGGAGTCCTTCCAGTGTAGAAGAATTGCTTTGCGAGCATAGAAACAAATATATCTAAACATAGTTTGGGTGCAGGTTTTAGATATATTCATTCAAAATATTTAGGAAATTGTAAAGTCCAATCGCATCTTGAAGTAAATTCTACCAGTAAGTTTAAATATGAGGACATTATTATTATACAGGATTAATATAGCGCCAACAGTTTGCACAGCACTTTACATATAAGGAAGACATTACAATACAAGTCAAGACAAGATGGTAAGGGGGACATGGCTAAAACATATGGAAAAAAATGTGCAAGGTCAGTAGCACAAGGTTACCATCTCACACGGGCCTGAAGGCCCATGCTGGCCAACTGCTTCAGCGTGTATTAAAGATTATGATCAAATTAAAACTGTTTCAACTTGTTGGTATTGCTAATAGTGGCTTAAAACCATTTCAATCCAGCTCCTCCAATGAAGGGATGTGTTGCTTCCATTTAGAGTAGGATGTGGAGAAAGGACGTTACTCTGAGCTTTATAGAAAATTATATACATTGGTGACCACTTTCTTTTGATCTGGGTTCCATAGCACAATTTTGAGGACTGATTAACCAGTTCCAAACAAAGGGAACCAACCTGTGTTGTAATGGCATGTCTCGGCAGGAGGTATTCAAGGAAATCCCTATATATTAACCACTCATGGACAAAGACTCTCGGAAATAATAAAAAGTAATTATAGAAATTCGTGAATGGGAGTCCTCCATTCAATTTGGAGGCTCCCAAATCTGATTGTGAAATTCTTGAGCGAAAAAAATATGCCAAATGAAGGGTGTAATGCGAGAGTTGATTTCTATAAATCCCAAGGAAGGGAGATGGGCGCGGCGTGGAATTCATAGAGATTCATTTGAAGAGATTCTATTAAATTGAGTGGGAGCAAATGCAAATGTTGTAATTTGGTTTCCATACAGGAAATAGTAGGGTTGATGTTAAGAAATTGTTTAACATGATTATATTTGAATTGATTAAATTGTCTGAAGGAGGAGGTTTTAATGGGGCATATGGGAAAGGCCACTTATTTGTCCCAGCTGACCATTAATCCCAAAATCTCTACAAATTGAGCAATGATTTCCAACATCTTCTCTGAACAAACCCTCAGAACCATCCAAATAAGCAAGGGTATTGTCTGCTTACAAAGAGATCTCCATCAGAGAGTTCTACATGAGGCCTGCAACTGCTGGAGATTTGCTGTTGTAATGGAACCCCTGGCATGCCTCACAGCAAATAGAGTGGTGATAATGGTCAGCCTTGTGGATTCTTCTCTGAAAGGGGAAACAGTCCTGACACATTTCGATAGCTGGGACCTGTATATAGGTGCTGCATCCATTGTCAAAAGGATGAGCTGATGCCCATATGCGGCTTCACTTTCCACACATATTGTCAGAGCAGTGTGTCAAAGGCTTTCATAATGTCCATAGTTATCAAACCAGGACATTTTAGTTGTCAGCAGAGTAGATATTTGTAACCCTAAAAATTCTAGTGAGGAGAATAGCTATCAAATACATTCCCATTGAGGAGGGAAATAGGTCTGTATGAATGACATGTTTTTTTTATAAACAAGAACACGATCATGGCCTTATTCATAGATGTTTGAAGAGCTTCACTCTAATATGCCTCCTGGAAAACCTCCAGGAGTGTAGGGGCCACCCATTCAAGCCAGGGATTTAATTAGTCGGGAAGGTCATGAAAGCCTCTTCTATTTCCTCAGTTCTGAAAGGAGAATCCAGATGCTGTCTCTGAGCAGTCAACAGCTTGGCAAGATCAATTAAGAGAGTAGGTCATTAATACCACCAGGTGTAGCGAACACACTCAACGGATCCTGTATACAAGGAATAGTTCTTGAGGGCGTTTCAACTTTTGCCAAAAAAGCCAAAGCCTTTCCATTTTTCCTACTTCAAAAAGGGAAGCTGTAAGGTATAATATTTTCTTTAGGACTAGTTTTGTGGTCGCAACCTCTGAGGCACTTTAGGAATTGACTACCTGCAACTGTTTGGATTCAGATGGATCTAACATGTATTCACCCCTACTTAAGTTGCAGAACTGGAAGGGGAAGTCACCATGACTGCAAGCAGCAGCTACAGGCCACCCTTTCCTGAATGCCATGATATTATTAAATAGTCCTCTAGTATATGCTATAATGCATCCCAGTGGGTTTATTAGGACTGGGGAGAAGTGTTTTCCTGCCAAAAAATTGCAAGAATTGGGTTAGGTAAGTAATCTCCATGACCCCAGGTAAGAACTCCTTACTGGCAATGGTGAGTGCATGGTAGATTCAAGTTTGGCAGTAATACTCCTTAACCCCAGGGTGTTGCCTGTCTACATAATTGTAAGCTGTATAATAGGTAAGAAAGTAGGCTGGTTCTGACCAGAGAGGTTGCAGCCTGTCGAGGACCGGGTCAGTTACTGAATGGAAATACCCAATGACAAAAATGGAGGAGTTCAATAAATAATGCTCGAGGAACAGGCAGGGGAAAGTAAACTGAAATCTATATTAGAGGGGGTACTATAGACCAAACAATGTATTCTGATATAATTTCCTCCTGGGTTAGAAACTTTAAAAAGGCCCTTAAATGGTAGACCCGTACGGATCAGCACCGACACACTCCTTGCAAGTAGATACCCTTAAAAAAATTCTGGGGCTTCCATGCTAATACTTTTTGTCCTGAGACTCTTGCAAACACAGAATATTTGCACTATGTACCTTAATTCTAAATATAAACAAGCTAGGCTATTGAATATAATAAGTCCGTGGACATTTAACAGTATGGAGACTATAGCCATTATGTTTTTCACCACCCTTAGCAAACCCCCAGGAAGCAGAAATACAAAAAATAAAATGAAAGACAGCACACTCTCGCCATCATTCAAATAATATTAATAATTTAAAAAAAAAAAAAAAAGTAGAAAACAGTGATAAATTCAATATGGCAATGTGCCATGGTACAGCACTAAGCTTTCCTGCCCAACTGTAGCTCAAATGGAGAGATGGCTGGAAAAAAAAGTTATATTCAAGTATTGGAGGATCTAGAAAGCGATGGGTGAAAACATGGTAGTGATTCTGTCCAAGCCTTCGCTTCCTCTGGTGAAGTGAAGAAATTAGTTTTTTGCTTGGTGTTGTATCCACAACCTAGAACGAAGGAGTATGGTATAGGGCAGACCCAGTTAGCGTAGAGATTGCTTCACCGCCTGAAATGAAAAGCGTTGCTTGCAGATTTGGGAGGCGTATTCAGGAAACAACAGAGCAGCAGCATTATTGATCTTAAGGCGCCATTGCTTTGCAACGGATATATAGTCTTTGTCACGATACTTAAAGAGGGCCTTTACCCATATCTTCAAAATTACAACAAAGGCACTTTTAGAAATGTTTAGTAATGACAATCTACAAACACATACTTCTAGATAATTGCAGGCTTTGTATTCTTTGCATACCTTATTTCTCTTTTCCTCCCCACTCTTCAGGCAGTGGCCATTTTAACTAAGGGCAGAGTAATATATCTTCCTTTACTTCCTGGAACTGTGACACATGTGACTAGGGCATGTAACCATGTACCTCATCTTAGGGGAGGAAAATGCTTTTCTCTGAGATCTCATGGGATTACAGATGAGATTTTCCAGCAATGCTCTGTTTATGTAATCATGCCCAAACATTGCATCCTGGGAAGGTTACATCATTTGTGCCAAAGTGGAAGAAAAGAAAAAAAAAGACTAAGTAAAATTAAAGACTGTTTGCTTAGGTAATGAACATAAGATGATTTCCTATCTGCATGCAGAGCTGTATGCTTATGTGATTTTTAGTCAAAGGGGGGGTAAATGACCACTTAAAATAGTCACACCACTAGCAGACATGGAGGACGCCCAAGGGGAGGGGAGTATCCTTGGCCCTGGTCAGTTATTTCAATGCCAAAGTGATGGGAAAGATAATCTTTGCCAAACTCTGTAAGGAGCCAATATTTCAAGAAGTCAGCAGGTGTTTTTGCTCGAAACACACATTGCCACTCCTCTACATGAAAAAATGTATGCGAGTATGTGTATAAGAAATGCAGCCTTACTATGCTTAGTGCATGAGCATGAGCATGAGCATGTTTTGAAATCCCAGTCCAATAGAGTTAGCTTCTTTGATCTAGGAGTAACCTGTTTTCTCTTTCATCAAATCAATTAGAGACCAATAATTAAATCCACTATATCAGGTACCAATTTACTAAAACTAGAAAAAAGTAAAAGGATTACAAGAGTGGAGTTGTTGATGGAAAACAGATTTCACCATGTTATGGAAACATTAAACAAGAATTCTGATTGGTTGCTAAGGGCAACATCCCCATTATCTCACGTGAACCTGCATGAAAATGAAAATATTCAATAACATCCACTTGCTACTAAAAACAATAACTACAGATTTTATTCAGAAAGCGTAAAAGGAACTACTAACATCAGAATCAAAGACAAATGTGTTTGTAAGGAAAACCACACAAGGTGTTATTTTTATTAAATAAATATATTTACAATACATTCACATTGTGGTTTAATATTAACCCATGTAAAGCAGAAATGGTTTCTAGCCATCCATTACAAGCAGGCACTATAGGGGCAGCACAGTGAACTTAGGTAAGTCTAGTTAATATTTGGTCTCATGCTGATAACATTGTTGCACCGGTATCTATTTGTGCAAACTTACCAAATCAGCACTAATGATATGTATGGTTTGTAATATCAGCCTCCTATAAAACTGCAATTTCATGTCACATGTACCCATCCTGATCATTTTGCTGTATGTAAATGCTTCATACATACTAAGTTCCTATGTGTGCATTTTATAATTAATGACTATGGACCCATCTCCTTCAGATCTGTGTCACTAGACAATGAAGTACAGAAATTTGGAGAAGGGTGTTTGAACCTTTTAGGGCTCATGTTCTAAAAGTCTATTTCCACTTTTGTAGAAGAAATTTGAGAAAACCTACTATATAATCTATATAGATATATATATATATATAGATAGATATATATAATGTGTGTGTTATGTGTTCCCATTCGCACAGTATACCAAAAAAATAATGATTTCTTACATTTTAGTTGTCTGTGTAGAAGGCTTTTGAAATTGTAGAGAGAAGCTTGCAGTCTGTCCAACGTGACAGGAATTCTGGCTTTCCCATTAGACTAGAGACTTTCTTTCCGTAACATACAATGCTGCTAGATCTTTAACCCTTTGTTAGGACAGACATTGTTCATATCTAGATTACAACTGAAATCTGTCAACACAGTACTGACAGGTTTACTAAGGCCCCATTCACACTGAGCGACATTAAAATCGCGCGATTTTGAGCGATATTGTGTGACGAGCGATATTAAGCGACTTGTCGCGCAACTTTTTCCTATTGGGCTGTATGCAATCAGGAGCAATATCGCTCGAAAAAAGGGTCATATTGGAGCGACAAGCTACCAGCAACGAGCTACAAGCGATATTGAGCGGCAAGATGTGAACAGCTCCATTGAAATGGATTGGAGAAGCTACATAGAGCGATATCGCGTGGAAATATGAGCGATATCGCTGCAAAAATCGCTCGATAAATCGCTCAGTGTGAATGGGGCCTTAGGGTAACCTCCCCCACTCCCTTGCATTCCAGAGGAAACGTCAGTTTAGAGAAAACTGGCAATATGAGAAACAAGAAATATATAAACGTCAGTTTTTACCTTTTGATTTTGAATTATGCTATGTGAACATGTAAATGTAACAAACTAGAGCTGAATGGTGCTTTAATAGTTCAAGCAAAGCTGCTCACGGCTTGCCAAAAGCTTGCTGTGCACACTGCTATTATACCCGCTAAAACCTGACCTGACTGTGACCAAGACATTTGGAATTTAAAACAAACAAAATCATATGTATGAAGTATACATTGGGGAATATGCAGACATCACTCCCACTTTTGTATCTAAAAAATGATTTGCTCAAAATTAAGACAGAGTATGAAAATCAATGAGAATCTGCAAATGACACACACAGCTTCAATATAATGATTCCACATATTAAAAGGAAACCGGTCACAAAAGAAAGATGGCAGCTGCCACTGCTGACCTCTTCACAAAATGCTAGTTGCCTGGCTCTTCTGCTGACCCTTTAGCTGCAATACTTTGATTCACTGACCTGCAGCAGGTATACATATAGTGTAGGCACTTCTGAATTTGCTGATCATCTAAGCCAGGTATACACGCTTTCAATTTTGGCCTGTTCTTGATGAACCTTCCAAAATTTGCTGTGAGGGTGCTGCTGTCCGGCACCATTCCGCCCGGCCTATCTCGATCAGCTGATTGAAGAAGCCAGTTGCAAAATTCTTGGCGGAAGAAGCTAGCAGCCAATCAGCTGCTAGCTCTGCTCGGGTATTCTGACATCAGCTGGATGTCAGAATAAAAAGGAAACAGTGGGTGATTCATTCATCAGCGCTCGTAAGCATGGATGGAGTAATCATCAACGCGGTGTATACCCGGTTTAGTGACTCAAAGTACATAAGCCAGCAAGCATTTTCAAAAAGACATTTCACATTGGCTGTCCCTGTATTCTCTCCAGATGGGCTTTTCTTTTATACAGTGGCTTAATTCAAATTTGATAAGCAAGATATTTCCTTCCTGTTGTCTTCTTAATGAGCAATTGCTGGAATGAGGAGTTAGTAGGCTCAGCAGGAAGACATGCAACATTTTCTGCCACAAGAATCAGCTCCTGCCAACACTGCCACATCAAACAGAGAGCCTGCGTCGGTCACACAAACCATTAGTCTGAAAATTCAAAGGACTTGGATTTCTCTTGACGAGAGGAAACGACTGTTTACCAGGAATCCTCATCTGCTTCTCCCATAGAATGAGCTGTGATACTGAAGAAAGACACAAATGATCTTAATAGGCAGAAAGCTGCGTGGGTAGATTCACAATTACACCATTTATACACATTATTCAAAGAGGCCATGTAAGAGCCTTAATGGGATTCAAAGCTGGCGGTTCACTTTTTTATAAATGGTATTCTACTTCTGCACTGTATATATTTGGTCAGATACGGCTCTACAGACAAGACAAACCACCAAAATATTTTCATTCACCTCGCTTCTGGCCCATCTGCTCTTTAAACAAATACGATCCATTTCAAAGGCTAGTAATGGTCCCCCCCCTCCACAGGGGAAGGAGTTTCACAAGGGAAACGATGTATAATTCAGATAGGAGGAGGAGGGTCTGTAGAATGAGAACTTTTTTTTTTCCCTTTTGAAAATCCGTCTCTCAGGATTATAAGATTTGCAAATGGCGTTGTATATACAAAGTACCTGCCTACTTCTGTCCTTTTACTCCAATGGTGTGCGCAAACAGAAAGAACCATTTGTAACAAAAACAAACATCACATTCAATTGCATATTACCGAACAAATGGCTTAATCTACCAAAATCACACATTAAAAAATGTATATGAAACTCTGTATTTAGTAACTAGTGGAACTGCCTTCATCAATAAAAGCTTTCTATAGATGCTGCTTAGAGGTATTTTGCTCAATTCCTCAATATAAAAGCCAAATTATATAAAAATTTTATATTTTCTGGATATCTTGCTCACATGGCTGCTTTTGATCAAACTATATAATTTCAATGGTATTAAGGTCAATGGCTTGGACATGGCTTTTCAAAAATCTGCAATGTCTTACATTTGAGCTACTCTGTTGTTGGCTTGTTCCAGTCTTTGAGACCATGTACTTTGGTTTATACTTTTAATAAAACAACAATTTTGTGAGTTTTAGATCGCAGGCAGGCCACTAAAGACCTTATGTACAATTTTAGTAGACGACCTTAAAGGACCTCAATTATGAAGTACCGTATCCGAGTAAAGGAGAGGTTTGTTTTTTCTCATAACAACCAGATTTTCTCATTTTGTTGACAATGATAAGTGAGGCACCAACTGGTTGCTAGGTTCTGCATAGCCAGATACTTGATTAAAAGGCACTAACACATTTAGGTCTCCCATATGATCACAAACTGCACAGGCCCTGTAGCAGCCTAACATTATTATAATTGTCCTACTGTGATTCACAGTTAGTATGAGGTTTTTGTATTGACATGCAGTACTTTATTTGCTCCATACAGGATACTGTGGCCATTAACTAAATATATCATCACTAGTTTCTCTTGTCTGCCAAAAACTTGGACTGCAAAATATGGCTGTGCAGGTGACATGTGCACCTGAATTTAATGTCATTCCCTTAGGGCAGGGGTAGGCAAACTCTGGCCCTCCATCTTTGATGCAACAACAAATCCCATTGGGTATTGCAAGACTCTGACAGCCACGAGTCCCAGAGGCATGATGGATTGGTAATTTCACCACAGATGGAGGGCCAGAGTTTGCCTAAACCTGCCCTAGAGGTTACTACACCTTCTCCATCAATGACCTAGATTGGCAAAATTCTGGAATTATATCACAATAAAAAATATAGAAAAGATTTATCAAGTAGGATGTTTTTTCTTATTGTAAAAAGAAAAAAATCAGATGACATTTGTGTTAGGTGCATTAAGTTTACTGAACTCTATGGGGAATAAGTCCCACCTGAACACAATGATTGCTGCACACTGCATACAACAGAAGCAGTAAGGAGCCCAACTTCTTTCCTCAAGCAGCACTAATAGAGCAGTGGGTAAAAAGAAATGAGTATATTTCTCTCATATAGCTGTGCTGTCTGGAAACTTGGCCTGTGACAATGGATGGGAAACTTGTATTTAGTGGTGCCTGACTGGTTTGGAAAACACTACAATTAAAGACATTGCTCTCCACTTGGTGCTTCTTCTGAAAACTCTTGCACTTTAAATGTCCATTAAGGTTGCAATATAACTGTAAATAAACGTAAAACATCTACCGATACTCAAAAACATAGATGTCATCTGTCATATTCAGGTGTCTACAGGATGAAATATATGGGATGGTGATTTGAAATTCCAGACAGCTAAGACAATGTGAACCCAAGTTACCAGTATAATGAAATAAATGCTTTACCTTCCATTAGAAAGTTTTTCTACCAAAGAAACATCGTCCACTGATTCTTTTGTGACCTGAAAACCATAAAGTCCATTACAAATCACATAGTTGTGACACTTAACACAGTCATTCTACATGTAATTGAAGGCAAATGCCGAAGACTCCAGACTAGACCACAATGCTACTTTCTGTGGCTGGATGTCAAAGGCTACCACAGAGTACAATCCATATCCCTCGGAGTCAGAAATACTGCGCTCTGCTCAATTGGACAGAATCCAGGCAACAAAGGAAGCTTTTTCTGAATCCTAATAAGAAAGCACTACGTGTTGCTTTTTAATCCCATGCAGGCCCAGGTTCCTGTTTCTTTCTTCTCATAGTAGTCATGTGGACTGCTGTACAGCCTGGCAGCCATGGGAACTCATGAGCATGCTACTGGCAGAGGAGGTGACTGCAGATATGGAGAACAACTATGTCATCTGGAAAGTCAATTTTCTTTGCATTAACAGAGGCATGGACAAGTGGACCCATTTTAAAGGCGCATAGTTCTCATGCGATCTGCTTAATAACTTTGATTAGGTGACAGATGTACTTTAAAGTGAACTGGCACTAAATGATGCTAATGTTAGAACAGTGCAGAGACTTGCAAGTATCATTGTTAGTCTTCCGATTGATCCATGGGGAGATGCTTGGATCCTACACTGGACAGTAGAGGCTCTAGGATATGATAGCTACGTTACATAAACAGGGAGGATTAAGAGCAACATGGCCAGAAGTTGATGCCCCATGTACTGCTTGGGCCTGGGACCCAAGGGGCTCCACAGAGATACAGGGATCATTTTAGGGAATACAAAAGTTAGGAAAGGTGTATGCAGTTTAACACTGTTAGACCAGTTCAGGTCCCTTTATAAAGGAATTGTTCTCTACTTGATGGGAAACAGAGAAGGTCTGGGGATGCCTTAATAAAATATTAATACCAGATCAATACAAAGCTAAACCTCTTATGCTATCTTTTTAACCTTAATGGCACACAGCTGATAAATAAACTCTGACTGAAATAAAATACTGTGCTAAAACGGAGTAATAAAACATAAAGGCATATTTACTGCTCCAATACAATAAGATGTCTTTCATACTATTACTTCTTACTATTGTAAACACTTCTTTACTAAAAGACAAATGGTAGCTGCCTTATCTTGCTCCTTTGCAGTTTCCCTTTTATCAGTGACTAGGTCACTACATTGCACAACAGGTCGAGTGTTGTGGGTTTATGCAGCGGCGTAACAATCGCCATAGTGACCCAGGCGGCCGCTATGGGGCCCGGGCACAGGGGGGCCCGGCCAGGGCCGCTATGGCATGTAAGGGTGCTGGCTGTCACTAACACAGCTCAGCAGCGGCCGCGGCGCATTTCCCTTCCAAGCCGCTGCGGAGCTGTGTCAGTGACAGCCAGCCGCTGCAGCAGATGAGAGCAGTGTTCGGAAAGGAGGAGGAGGCGGGGCCCGCCTAAGAGCAACCCCGCCTCCTCTTACATCACTGGCCAGCGACCTAAGAGCAGGTGGGGCCAGTGATGTATGAGGAGGCAGGCCCGTCGATAGCAGAGGAGGCGGGGACGGAACAGGAGTCGGGGCCCAGCGACCACAGAGGCGGACAGCCCTGACAGGTAAGAGATCTCAGACCCTGCAGAGCCCACTATAGAAAGTCTACGGTGGGCTCTGCATGGCCACTCTCCGGTGGGCTCTGCAAGTGGCATAACTAGCAATCACGGGGCCCCATACAAAATTTTGCTATGGGGCCCTGTAATTTCTAGTTACGCCCCTGAGTTGATGCGTTTCCTTTCATTGTGAATGTGTAGAAAACAAACCATCTGCATGTGCAGCTCACCTTGTCATGCGGCTGTTCTGCTCGATTCTGGAGAAGTAACTGCATGTACTTGTTCAGGGGATTGTCTTCTTCGGGAGTACTTAGTCTGAGATTTTCCTCAGCCCTTTTCACTGCAGTATTTTCTTGTTCTGGCGATATTACTCTTGACTTTACTTCTTCTTGCTCTTCTTGGGATGTTTTAGACTCTACTACAGAGATCTTAAAATACCAGGCACACAAGAACATCGTTTTACAATACTAATTTATCTACTAATCAACAACACACAAAATGTAAGGCAAATTTGATGGTTCAGGGTTTAAACATTCCTCATTGAACACACTACATGAAGCTATCCTGGGCAGATGCCTGCTACACAGATATGAGAGGGTAGATGTTAGTACCCACACTTTGCTGACCCATGGATATACAAAGCACATAGTACTGCAAGGTGTGACCAACATGTCTAGTAGTCATTTAAATGTAAGCTGAAGTTAACCAACTCTCGCTAGCTGCTGCTTTACAGAGCCTGTCCATATACTTTCTTTAGTGTACACATGCTGGCTTCCCTCCCCTGCCTCTCATCTTCTGTCTGTGTATAAAAACTTAACATTTTTTTTGTTTTTGTTTTACTTCAAATGTTCATTTGCATTATGCACTCCCAATTCACTGGGGGACGTGGGGTAGAAAGCAAATTTAAATGTTTAATAAAAAAAAAAAAGTAGACATGTCTTAAAGTGGACCTGAAGTCAAAACATTAAGATTTACCAAGTTATAGTTAGCATATAAAATGTTAATTCCGGCGATGTAATGGTCTGAAAAAATTTATCCTTTGTCTAGATTTTCTCCTGAAAAATACCAGTGCACATTCTGGTACACGAGCTTGCCTAGGTACTCCTTTCTGTAGTGAGATCACCTAAAAGGCACTGTTGCCTCTGACTGCTAGTCTTAGGCCTCATTCACACACAACGCAAGCAAAATTGTATATTGCGTATATACGCGTCTATACAAGCGTATATACGAGCACTATATGCAATCCCAGAATGCATCACTCGAAATGGAATTTTTAATGTGCTGTACGCATGTATACGTGCGTATAGACGCGTATATGCGCATAAACACATGTTAATACGGCGAAATACGCTGCCCGGACGCATCTCTGTTCCATTCCGTTTTTGCGCATATATACGCTACACAAATATACGGCTCTATACGCGGCTGTGTGTATGGAGCCATTTATTTGCATAGGTTGCATATGGTATAATACGCACGTACACGCGTATGAATGAGGCCTTAAAGAGATTGGGTAATGTCACTACTCTGCTGCAGAGGAATCTGCACTGCATGCATCATCCTGCTTCTTCATTCATTCATTCTGTGGATCTGTGCTTCTGAACTTTTCCTGCTGCTTCTTGAATATTCCCCCACCAGTAATCAAATCACCAGTCATCAGAGGACAGTTCTGACATGAGGAACCCTTTTCCTCTACCAAGTTGTCCACCTTCACGCAGAGACACAGTGCAGAGCAAGGAATAGAAAAGGAGAATGCTGGCTGCCGGGGGATTAAAGGATAAAGAAAGTAAAACTACTTTTTAATGATACCCTTGACAAAAACAAGCATTTAACCCTTGCAGTGTGGCAGAAGCCTCACTGCAAGGGTAGATTTCATGGTTAAGCCCATAGTTGTTACAGTCCAAGAAGGCTTAGTGACCAGTAATTTGCACTCTCACTGTAGAGTAGAATAGTAGTTGTCAAGGTTTTGCCATGAAATCAGGCAGACTTTATAATTTAGCTTTACTTTACGAGTACAGAAGGGGCTTTCTGGATAATTAAGGCATTTGCAGACATCTTACTGTGTTGTGTCTTACCGTACCATGTCTGTTTAGAGGGGCCTGCTGCCGACAAGGTATGGCATATATCAGTGGCAGCGAAAGCGTTAAAGGTTTAAAGAGACACTGCCAGTGTTGGGGCCAGCAGCCAATCACTTGCCCAGTATGGGCAAGGTGACCGTGTCCGTTAAAAAAAAAAAAGAAGGAGTACATGTTCAGTTTAAAGTGATATTAAAGCCTACTTTAAAAAAAAAAAATATTTCCTACAAGGAGACCCACCTTTGCTTGAGGCTGTTGCCGTTTTTCTTTAAAAGTTTTTAATTCCTCGTTTTCTAGTGGGTCCCCGCAGCAATCTTCCCCCCGCCCCTGCACGTGTGCCTCCATCGGCTAATGGTGGCACCCGTGCGTGCTCGTGCCTTCATAGACACACACAGCCCTGTGGCAGGCCATGCCCCTCCTCTCCGTCCAACAGTTTGATTGATGGCAGAAGGAGCCTAAGGCTCCTTTGCCATCAGTATCCTCCCCCCGCGTAGCTGACAGGTAAGTGTGGGGGGACTGGGGGAGAAAAATATGCTGGGCCGTTTTTACCCTAATGCGAATGCAGAACAAAAATGTAATATATTGCAGCTTTCCTGACCTTATATATGGTGTCTGTATCTCAAATGTGTTATCGGCTTTCCCATCTATCTACTGTGAACTATGCAACTACTCAACATGTAATGGAGGTAAAGAGAAGGGGAGGTGTTTGTAGTCAAACTCTGGAGAGAACCTTAGGGTGACAAAGCTGCTCCTCCATATATACAGTACAGTGGAGACGCGTTGTCACCCAAGGAGGGGAAGTGTGTTAATGGCACTGTCACTAGGTGAAAATAAAGAGGAAAAAAAAAAAAAAAGGAAAAAAACAAATGGAGCCACATTTAAAAGTAGTATTAAGGTCTGGGTGTTTACCTTAATGCATTCTCTGCATTAAGGTAAAAACAGCCCAGGACCTTTTTATTACCCCAGTCCCCCCCCCC
>NW_017307089.1:573032-619694 GCF_000935625.1 Nanorana parkeri
CCCGTCACCTCTCAGCTGCGCTCATCCCCGCCACCGGTCCCGAAGCGATCCTCCGTTCCCCGAACTTCCAGGTTGCGGGGGAGGATACTGATGGCAGAGGAGACATAGACTCCTTCCATCAAATAAGGAAGGGGCGTGGCCTGCCACAGGGCGGTGTGTGTCTATGGACACACACAGGCGCTGCGAGGACGAGTGCCTCCATTAGAACGATGGTGGCACCGTGCAGGGGGAAGAGCATGGCAGGGACACACTAGAAAACGAGGAAAGAAGTACTTTAAAAAAAAAAAAAAAAAACAACAACAGCCTCCAGCAAAGGAGGGTCTCCTTAAAGGAGAAAAGAAAAAACATTTGGCTTTAATATCACTTGAAGGACTGGTAAGCTACAACGTTTTAGTTTTGTTTTTGGATTTAGATAAGCTTTAACTTGTGATTTTCAAAAATACTGCTCAATTTCTAACACACCGTTCACATTATGAATACCAAGTAGGCACATTGGACGTTCAGCTTACAGGAAGGGAGCACATGCTAAAGTGAAGAAAAACAAATAGGGAGTCACATACTTTAACTTTTAAAAATGCTTGATATTGTAAATCAAGTAATTCCATTACCTCCTGCTGAGAATCAGATTTCTCAAGGATTTCAAGACTCTTTCTCTCATCTTCAACTTTGCCCTCTTGAGGAACATTCTGTCTAATTTCCTCTACACGTTTGCCATGACTCAGATTTTCGGTTTTATCTTCACTTCTCGCTGAAGACACAAAGCAACAATTTGCAGCTGTACTGATCACAGGTTTGTTACTAACAGTTAAAGGAAGCCGTCACGAGAGAAGTACAGGGTCTGCCACGGCTGAAAATGCTGTGCGACTGTCATGCCGATCCTCTGGTTTTAATAGTTTTAATATCCCTGCTCCAGAAAAAGTATGCAGATCGGAAGTTCTAAGGTTACTTGCTGCATACTTGGTACGGGTCAGTGATTAAGGAAGCACAGGAGCCAGAGACGGCCAGTCAGATAGTATTTTTCAATACCACCAATGACCGCCTACATATCTCACACATGGCAGTTTTATATAGCCATTATAAACAACAAAGAATGTAAATGTGCCAGAATATAGTGCACAGAAGTTCAACTTCAAAATGATCCAACCAGCAACACAAAATATCAACTCCTGCTTCAATATGCGGCCTATAGGTTTCTATATCCACAGACACTCCATGACTCGTTTTGTTGCTTATTATAACGGTGTTATCTGTTGGCTGTTTACTTTATAATCCATTCATCAGTTTGTGGTATACTACTGTCAGCACCGAATTTCCATCATTGTAGGTTTGAGAGCTGTGGCAGTGAAGTGATAATGCACCCTTCTCACTCCCCTTGTCCATTCACAGAACACCTTGCATTCTGTTCACAAAATGCAAGGTGTTCTATGATTGGACAAGGGAAAAGGAAGGGCAGATAAACGACAGGACAAGGGGTTAGGAGGGGCAGATCAACGACAGGATCTCCCCTTGGACAAGGAGAGAGGAAAGGTTGGGTGAACAACAGCATCACTTTACTGATGCAGCCACAATTCTCATATCCTATGCTGGAAGTCCAGCACTGACAGTAGTATATGGTAAACATAATGAATGGATTATAGAGTAAACAGAGGCGCCGCAAACATTTAAACACATTGTTACAAAAAGCAACCTTCTTTTTCTTACACATTTAAATGATTCTTTATAGCTGGAGTTCTGCTTTAACGCTATAATAATTAATAATTTAATAATTGGTGTTAGAAAGCCATTAGGTATACTGTAGCGATGAATCTGTATCTGCCCCTTGACATGTCACAGACTTGTATGACAAAGATGTGTTTTTGCACCACTGTCCTGAGAAGTGATCACTGGCATATGACAACAGCTCAGTAACTAGAGCAGTGCACAGTGTTCATCAAACTCTAGTGGAAAAATGTACATGTAAAGAACTTTATTTTCCAGAAGAAAAGTGAAATACAATGCCATAACTTACATGAGTCATGTACTGAAGTAGCTGCCACTGGCACATCTGCAGTGACACGAATATCATGGAAAGAGTCCTCAGATGGATGCGACAAGTCACTTTCAAGCTGCTCTGGTATGTCCTCTTGGTCTGAGGGAAAGAGGAGGGGGACAGTTAAACAATGATCCCATTATCTTCAGGCTCAAAGCCTGGCAGAACTGTCTGGGAATGACTGAGTTCACACACTAGGCAGCATTAGGATCAATTCTATAGAAGCAGAAAAATGGATTCATTCTGTTTTCTCTCTCTTCATTAACATTACTGTCACAGAACCCTCATGGATAGGGAGAAGGATTTCCAAACATTGTTTAAACACATACTTTTGCCTATAGATGTCCAGTGCTGAAATGTGTTATATCACTGCTTGGCACTTGAACTGTAAAACAACTCCCTCAACTTAGCTTTTTTAGCAATAGAAATAAGGGAGCCTAGAAATAAATTAACAAAAAGGACTACCCAGGGGTCTACCAATAGTGTGCCCACTGCCGACAGTGACTGACTTAATATAGGTTAGTACAATGAAAGTATTATATATATTATGGTCTTTATCCGTCACATGAGAATTACCACATAGAAATGTATCCCATCTCTGCAAGGTATGCAAAAGAATGTGCACAATCCAGAAGGATGATGAAAGTTACTTTACAAGCTGTTGTATTGTAATAACTCCGATTTAAAAATAGCACAAGGACACCAAGATAATACAACCATAGGATAGGGTACTATGACAAAGTAGTAGCTTGTCTGTGTGATGTTGAAGAAAAATGAAGTGACCAATAATCACGAAGGTACCCCAATTTGTTAGAATTTGTATCATTTTTGTCTCCAAGTAATTCTTGACAATGAGACTGTCACAGGTCGGCTCAGTAGATCGGGAGGTGAGCGAACACATACCGGGTTCGGTCACCTCTCGATCCTGTCACGGCTCTCTGCCATGACAGGGGGAGGGGCTGGATTCCCCTCTCCCCGCTCCGATCTGCCAGCGCTGACTGGCGGAACGGACGGGGCGGGTACAGCTGGCTCTGCCTCTAGATAGGCAGAGCCAGCTGTCACTCACGCAGCTGGGCGGATCCCGTCATCTACGTCGGGATCCGCTCCGGCTGCGGCGTCTCAGTATACCGCGAGCTGTAGCTCGCGGTATACTGAGCTTAGGGTAACGGGAGGACGCTAGTTTGTGTCCTCCCGCTACTCTAAGGAGAACTATGGGGAAAAACACTGACCCCATAGTTCTCCTTTAATACCATTAGGGGATAAGTGACAGGGTTCTTTTCCCTCCTGAATGGTTATACAGTACTGCATTACAAGCAAAATGTACAATTCTGGATAAATATTAGTATTACTAATAGCAATTAAAATAGCAATCAATTTTTTGTAATTATTAGGGATGCACCGAGTACAAGTACCGATACTTTTCCTCGAGTACTCACCGATACCAATTATCGATACCTTTTTTTTAGCGTTATGTGACAGTTTTTCTGAAACAATGCAGACTAATGATTTTAGGATAGTGGTGGAACACCAGTGCCCAGTCAAAGCTGCAAACACTGAGCTCCTGGTAGTTCTGCCACTGGCTCCGAGCTGTAGAGGGACTACAAAACCCAGCAATACAGAATACCACACCAGCTATAGAGGACTACAAATGCCAGTGATCCATTATACAACAATGCAGAATATCACCAGCTATAGACAGGGCTTGGCGAACAAATCGCCTGGGAGCTAAGTGGCGTAAAAAATTGGGATTTGAACTGTTTGGGATATATTGAGTGCTAGAGGACTAAAACATTCTAGCAATCCATTATACAGCAATGCAGAATACCACCAACTACAGAGGACTACAAATCCCAGTAATACATTACACAGTAATGCAGAATAATATGAAGCTACATACAGTACTCTGTTGCTCACCAGGGATGTGCAGTGTCTCAGTAGGCTGTGCTGGGTCTGACCAGGGCGGTAACGGGGTCTCAAGAGGCTGTACAGGGTCAGACCAGGGCTGTACATGGTCTCGGGAGGATGTTTGGAGTCTCCCCAGGGCTGTCAGGGGTCTCACCAGGGCTGTACGGGCAGGTGTCACCTGGGCTGCAGGTGGAGGAGGAAATGCGCGGCCGGACCAGCGCTGTAAAAGACAGCTACCACAGGTCCCTACTAGGCTGCCCTGAGGTCCCCAGCAAACGCGTGACCTTACGGAAGTCCCTCCTGTTTCAAAATTTAAAGCGGCTGTATTGGCATTACCTATGTAATAGCACAGAGATAGGCCATTTTTATTGGATGTTGTCTATTCCAAGCCCAATGCAGAGATGTCTTGTTGTTGGCGAAAGGGGGAGATATGAAGCATCTGTCATGGTCAGATGATGGCGTGGCAAAACTTTTTTTTTAAATCTAAGCAACAAATAAAACCAATCAGCTGCACGAAAATCTCTTTGAGCTACAACACTTATCTTGTTATTTCATTAAACCCATCACAATTAGACTGCCACTTCTTGTATAACACTGGAGGCTTGGATAGGTCTCATCCCTACAAAAGGCATCTGGACACAAGTAGAACTTCTATGGCATCTAATAAGCAATCCATGTGCATTTAAGAGACAGAGCAATCCTCTGGGGATATGGTCATTCAGAATTTACAAATATCTTGTTTTAACATTTAAAATCTGACCTCATATTCTCGTGTCTCGAAAACAATTTCGTTTATTACACACAGCTGATGTGGTTTGTAGCATTGTGATTTTGTTGTTTATCGTCCCCTGGGAGATTAGATTGTGAAAACATTTCCTTGTACTAAAAGAACACTTTGTGGTCGTTGACATAAAACATTAGTGATGTGCTGATACAGTCCAGTAGTCCTGGATATCATCAAACTACACTGACAAGAAGAGTCCTCTGCTGCTCTCTAGAGGATAGTTCACCATTGCCTTTTTCTGAAAAAGTCACGAAAAATAGTTACCTCTTCAATAAAAATAAAATGGCTTTAAATTAGTACAACATGGATTTTATCACGGTTATGGTAAATGTATTTAGTGTGAGATTTGCCAGATACAATTATAAAATTAAATTTGTATATAAATTTGTTTTATCCTCAACTGAGATGAAGACCATTTTGTCACCACACATGGTATTATCTGCACTGCAATTTTGCTAAACATTTGTTTTTTTCCATAGGCTATTTTTTCATTTGATGCCTAACAAGAAAAGGTACAGAATATACACAGATGAGCCATAACATTATGACCACCTGCCTAATATTAAATCGGTTCCCCTTTTGCTGCAAAAACAGATGTAACCCATCAAGGCATGGACTCCACTAGATCTCTGAGCGTATGCTGTGGCATCCGGCACCAAGCTGTCAGTAGCAGATCCTTTAGGTCCTGTAGGTTAGGAGGTGGGGCCTCTATGGATCAGACTTGTTTTTCCAGCACATGCCACAGATGCTCCACTGGACTGAGATCTATAGAATTTGGAGGCCAAGCCAACACCTTGAACTCATTGTTGTGTTCCTCAAGCCATTCTTGAATCATTTTTGCAGTGTGGCAAGGCACATTATCCTGCTGAAAGAGGCCACTGCCATCAGGGAATACCATTTTCATGAAGGGTTGTACTTGGTCAGCAACAATGGTTAGGTAGATGGTACGTGTCAAAGCATCATCCACAAGAATTGCAGAACCCAAGTTTTCCCAGCAAAACATTGCTCAAAGCATCACACCCCCACCGGTTTGCCTCCTTCCCATAGTGAATCCTGGTGCCATCTCTTCCCTAGGTAAGTGACACATGACGTAAAAGAAAATGTGACTCATTAAGACTAGGTCACCTTCTTCCATTGCCCCGTGCTCCCATTCTGATCCTTACATGCCCATTGTAGGCTCTTTTCGTGGTAGACACGGGTCAGCATGGGCACCCTGACCGGTCTGCACCTATGCAGCCCCATATGCAATGAACTGTGATGCACTTTCGGTTCAGAATCCTTTCTATGGGAACCTGCATTCACTTTTTCGTGAATTTAAGCGACAGTACTTCTTCTATTGGATCGGACTACACAGGCCAGCCTTCACTCCCCATGTGCATTAATGATCCTTGGCCGCCCATAACCCTGTTGCCGGTTCACCGGTTTTCCTTCCTATGAACCACTTTTGGCAGGTCCTGACCACGGCAGACCGGAAACATGCAGTTTTGGAGTTGCTCTGACCCAGTCATCTAGCCATCACAATTTGGCCCCTGGCAAAGTCGCTCAAATCCTTACGCTTGGCCATTTTTTCTGCTTCCAACACATCAGCTATGGGGACAAAATTCCCACTTGCTGCCTAATAATAATCCCACCCACTTCCACATGCCATTGTAACGAGATAATCAATGTTATTCACTTCTCAGTGGTCATAATGTTATGTCTGATCCGTGTGTACATACTAATTTTACATACACACATATATAGATATCTATATATAGATATCTATAGATATAGATATATAACATATATACACACACACACACACACACACACACACACACACACCCTCTTGTAGTCTGATGACTTCCTCAGTGACATTTCAAAGTATCAAGACAGAGGAAGTTATTTCACATGAGATGGGTCAGGTAATACAGACATGTTCTTCTTCCCCCTTACCTAATTCATTTGATGTAAATGTTATTTTCCTTTGATTCAAAACTCACAAGTGCAGAGATGCAATAAAGATATTTCCATATCCTGCAGTCCTGTATTTTATTTTTGTCGCTTACCCTCTAAAAGAACGTTTACCTTGTAGTGACGAGTCTGAAAAGTTCAAGTCCCGAGAGTGCAATGTTGCAGGCTTTGAATGGTCTCTTGTATCTTCATTTTCAAAAGGTGGCTGGCCGTCACTAGTAGTAAAAAACACAAACCAGAAAAAAGCAGTAAATTAGAGCTTTAAAATTAGCCTTCACCAACCTCTGTAGATGCTTGTGAAGCAATTCATTCTCAAGCATCCTTAAAAGAGAACTGTAGCCAAACCTCTTTTGGGGCACATGAGGACATTTACTAATGTCTTCCTGTGACTCAAAACTCAGCATATAGCGGGCTATTGCCTGCTATATGCGGATCAGAGCAGAGTCTCTCTGCAGCTGGTAAGGATGCCGACAATATTGTCGGGATCCAGCCCCCTACCTGATTGACAGCTGGCTCTGCTTCTCTAAAGCCAGGGCCAGCTGTGCCCTCCCCTCCCATGTCTGTCCCTCCAGTCAGCGTTGGCGGAACTGAGAGGGGAATCCCTGCGGGGAGATGAGACTGACAGTCACCACTCTCTGATCGCTCAGTTCATGATCTCCTCTCTGCAGAGGTTTGTGATCACTCAGTTCTCAATCTATAGAGGCGATGTGTGACAGCTGCAGTATCACATGTTAGATGGGGATGAGTGCATTTCATTTTCCCCATAATTCTCCTTCAAAAGATCCTCAGAACAAAGACTAAAGTCAGGCTACTGTTAGTTTCAGTGCTAGTTCACACCAGATGCAGTCCGTTCCGTTTTGCAGCTGCATCAAAAACGCATCACAATGCTTTCCTATGGTATTTTTTGGGCTCTGTTCACGCCAGAGCAGTCCGTTCCGATGCAGCCAGAAAAAATACTGCTTGCCCTATTTTAGCTGCATCGGATCGCATCAAAATGCATCGGAACGCACCAGAATTTCCATTTTAAGAAACAACGCATCAATCACGGTAAAAGCGCGGCAAAACACATTGCATCGCATGAGGTTCTGACACAGTTCTGGTGTGAACTAGCCCTTAAAAAGCTTAGAAACAATTGATAGTGTTACATTAGAGGGCTGACAGACTGCCGAGATCTGATTCCCAACAAAAAAGCTGAGATTTTAGTGCCCTTGTTGTGAACTTTAGGAAGTAAGTTCACCGCAGTGCCTACAGATACAGGGATGAATGATGGCTTGCTTTAAAATGGTTTCACTGCTTGTTCAGAATAAGCAAATACTTTAGTGTGCACAATCTGTGCACAGGTTCACTTTATCTGCACAATAAAGACAGTGCAGCTGTAACACAACAAAGGTGCTGCGATTCTATGGTTATATCTCAACATCGCTGTATATAAGGGCGAGTTAGCCTTCTGTGCCACTGGTCCAATAGCAGAGCAGATGTGGCCCATACAATATAATGGAAATACAATACATCTTTGAGCTGGCATTCCGCTTTTGTGTCTAACTGCAGGTTTGCAGTGTATGTACAAATGTAATATTTCATCAGTTCAGACCACTGCAAGATGATGGCTCATTTGTTGCTCTGGGAAACTGCACTTTATACACTGCCATTTGTCCTATTAAATCTTCCTACATGGCCTTGAAACACAAGGTATGGTGTTTTGTATATAATTCAGTACGAAAAAATACAACTAAAATATAAAAATATTTTAGAGTTTATCTTTGGTAAATATGAAGTTAAGCATATATAGTATATATTTCATATTTACCTTTTCAGCCAGCAGAACGGGTTCTAGGCACCTTTTTACAGGTTCACTAGGCTAATTCTAACTGTGTTGGTGAAAAAGCATGTTTACAGACTTGAATAGCTCAAGCTCTGATTACAGAAAGGACTGATTAGCCCAGGGAATGACAATCCAACATCACTCCTTTTTTTATGGACTTTTCATTAGAATGAGGCAGTCTGTAGGAAGACAATTACCACCCTGCTCTCTCTTTAGGGAAATAAATAAATACATTAAAATTAAAAATGTATAATAAAAAGTTATAGTGAATACACCAAAGGGTATATGGTAGTGTAAGAATGATCTTGTCACGATTGATCTAGTCTGTAACAAATGGATGGCATCTATAAATAAGACCCGGAGTCAACAAATTCATGGTCAGACCACTCCTGTCCATTACTTTGTAACATAGCTAAAATTCTCCTGCACCAAGGTAGACAAGGAGGCATCCACATAATCACTACACTAGACCCTGCATAAAACATGGATCAATACAAACTCTTATTTTCTGCAAATAAAGCAAACCTTCAACCAAAGTCTCATATTGTATCCAAATAAACTACTGTTTTCTGTTCCTTATTCCTGAGGAACACTGTGCAGGTTTATATTTGATGGTACCAGGCAGTTCCTTTATTTTCCTTCCATATAAAAGGGTGTAAAATGCATTTAGCAATGCAGAAGTTCTTTTAAATCCTTACATTGAAAAATATGTTTTTATCTAAAACTCTAAGCTTTGCAGCTCTGCTCTTCCTGTTGCTGCTTAAATGATCTTTCAACACTAGCATCTGCTGGCTCTCGGCTCTGCTTGAATTGTCACATAGCTGGAACAATGTATTACTAGAGTTCAGCAAGACCTATCTGCCTGCACAGAAACAGCAGAATAGGCACAAAGGTGCCTTAGTGACAAATTAGTTGCCAGCACAAGGAAAGTGGATTATTTCCCAAGGCAGCAAATCAGATTGTTACATTATAACTAGAATCTGTTAATAAGCATTTCACCTATTTTCTCTTGACAAAGAGCACAGAAACACAATATAATACCCATTTTTGGGGGTAAAATGCAAATGATGGGGTTGTGTCAGGTAAATGGATACCAAACATGACAAGCTTTACAATTGCAAAATTGCGTGCGCCCATGAAACGGCAAAAAAACTGGTACCCAAAATTGCTCTAGGTGACACTTTAAAAGCCTTCACAGCACATAGGCGCATCGGACGCACATTTGCATTTGAATGTGGCCCCTATATGATGCATAATGGAAGTGACAGGTTCCTCTTCATGAAGACATTTAGACCTATAGACCCCACTAAAGCTGATAAAACACATATTGTTTCACCGGCCTTTTCTCCAGCCACAGAGGCCACAGAAATGCCAGCCTGAAACTGGAAGTGATGAAATCCTAAATTGCGTCTGGGTTCATTCTAGGGATGCACGGATATATCGGCCGCCGACACATATCGGCCGAAAATGGCACTTTTGGCTAAATGCCGAAAGTGACATTTTCCTGCCGATACAGCGGCGCATCCGTGATTTCTTTCCTCCCCGCTGGACGCTGCTCTGTGTCCCAAGCAGGGAGGAGAGAAAGTGACAGACGGCCAAGTGCTGTGAGCGGTCGGTGTCTCTCCTCCCAAACTGCTCGGCCGCCTATCACAGTGCGGCACAGCAGTGTGGGGGCGGAGACAGCGCTGTCACAGTGTGTGTCAGAGAGGAGAGCAAGGTACAAACACTCAGTGATCGCTGAGTGTTTGTACATAATTGAGGACATGGTATGGTTAATATATCCTCAATTATGAATGAATGGGAGTGATCTATATCCAATCCTGTTCATTCATAATTGTGGTTATAGTAAACATACTATATTCTCAAGTTATCAATGAGCAGGAACACTCAGAGGATTCCTGTTCATTGATAACAGGGGATACAGAAAAAGAGATTGAGGACTCTGAGGACTCTGTGTTCTCAATCTCTTTTTCTATTTTAAAAGGGAAATATCAGGGGTCTGTTGAGACCCACAATATTTCCCCGAAGCCCCTAAAAGTAAGGTAAAAAATAAAAATATATAATAAAAAATGATTTTCGGTGCACCTCTAGTTCATTCATCAAAAGGGAGATCCGACAGTAGATGTACACCAATTTCCCTCCGGTCCCCCCCACTGACAGCTGTCATGCTGGTCTGGGGCCTGCACAAGGGTCAGCGGAGCGAGGATATACACTAGCAAAAGGATTCACTCCTTTAGGTCTGCACAAGTGATTGGTTCACTTCTATGTGAAAGTCGTGATAGATAGATAGGATAGAATCTCTATTTTTGGTGCATTTTAATCACCTAAATGTTCATGTTTCTTTTATGTAGCAAGAAGGGAGCACAAACGGACATCTCCTGGTGCCGGCTAATGTCGGTAAAACAAGCAATTAGACAGATTAATCTTTAACTGACAAGATCATTCAAGCTGACCATCACATTGTGATCGGATGAGTCTAATATTGGATGACGATCATCTCATGTCTATTGCTGGCTTTACAGCTTAGCTACATTGTTATTGTTGGTTGAACAACAGAAATAATGTGCATTAGTTGGCTTTTTGGTTTACCGGGGAGTCAACTCGAGTTCATCTTCCACTCCATGATCCAGAACATCAGAGTGAAGGGTCCGAGGCCGCTCAATTTTTGGAATGGGGGAAAGTCTATGATTTGGACTATGGTGAGAAGATGTGATATAGGATCCATCATTATCTGTAATATGTTAAAGAAAACAACTGTTATTGTTATCACTATTAGATACTGGGTGTAGAAACACAGAATAGTAACTAAATGATACATGGTAAGCTGCTTAGCAGGGGTTTTATGTGCCCCACATCAGAACAGCAATAAATGGAACATGTGTGTTACAGTACCATTCACTTCTGGTAAACTCTTGATAATGTTTCCATATATACTGAAGAATGTTAGCAGTAAAAAGATCACATATATCATACTGAAGAATGTTAGCAGTAAAAAGATCACATACATATCATACTGAAAAATGTTAGCACTAACAAGATCACGTATATTATATTACCTTCCACAGAAACTTTCTCTTTGTGATTTATTTCAGTTCTTGACACAGGGGTTGAAGATAGCCTGCGAGAAGACTTTTTTGTCTGTGGTGCAGCCATTTTCACTTCAGTTGGCAATAGTCTTTCATATTTCTGTGTCTTTATCCTATTCAAGAGAACATGGTCCTGAGGCGTGAGATTATCTTCTAAAAAAGTAACTCTGTGCTGGGGGGTATTTGTCACGGTGTTTAAAAGTCCTCTGCTTGGCAGAGCAGGGATGGCAGCAGCATGAATGACTCTGTGTTGATAATTACGGAAAGCCTCTTCTACCAGTTCTGCCTCCTTTTCAAGTTCTTTAATCCGAGCTCTGGTGTTGGCCACAAATTCCAGGTCTGAGTCTGGAGAGCTGCTACGAGTCCCTTCAAGGTGGCGATGCTTCTGATTTGCAATGCCACCTGCGTTAACAACAGAATCCAGATAACGCTGGTTTCTCAAGGATGGCTTATCAACATAAGTATCAGGATGAGTATGCTTATTGGCATGGAAATCTAGCACAGAGCGATCAGCCAGAGTTGCCCTGGGAAGGCTATGCACACTTTCAAAAGCTGAGAACCAAGAGAAGCACACACAGAAAAGCAAATTAAAAAGATTAGAATAGATGAAAATAGAGATCAATGTATTAGTTGCAAATGATTATCAAACTACTTATAACTTACCTACATAGAACAAACACAATCAATTTTGTAAAAATGATAATTTACCACTACAATTAAATCTCATTAAATCCCAGTAAAAATAAATTGCTTATTTAAAAAAAAACAATCACTGATTCAGGCAAAGGTGAGCAAATTTGTTTGAAAGCATTCTGCACACACTATGCGATCTCTGCACAACACAAATAAACCACATGACATTACTAACACAGTAACAACAAAAAATGATAAATGCATAATTAAAACATCCACACAAAGCAGGAAACTATAAACAAGCAGATGGGTAGCATTGAAAATTCTGAAACAGACAGCCAGAACTTTGCAAATCATCTGTGCCCAATGTATTCATGCTGAAGTTGTTACATGCCATCTATAAAGTTATAACTAATTTAGGCTAAGAATAGCATGAGGCTTATTATGAAGCTGTCCACTAGAAGATGATATCTACAAACTCTTTTAAAATGTAATGCTAGGGATTTGTGGACCTTAAAAATGCTGCAATGTCCAAAACGCAGACCTAATGTTGAAATAAGCCACAAACATACCAATTAGAAGTGAATCCCCAATGCAGCTTGATAATCAATAGCAAAAGGGGCAATTTTCTGCATTTCATATAGAAACATTACTGTTTATTTCTCTTACATGTCCTCTTATGTTTTTAGCATGCTATATTATTACAGTCCCCGCATTCAAGCAGCTAAAAATGTTGGCAGCATGGAGATCAATAATAATAACATTGAGGAAGTCTATGAAACATTACATTGGCTTTATTTGATTAATTTACTGAAGTATCATGCTGAAGTTCACAATGTAGTTATAAAGGTTTCATGAAATAAGTCAAACCTTGCTGTGTCTGACGCAGTTGAAAATCTAGTTGGTCTACTTGCACATTTAATCTTTTCAAAGATTCCTCACGATTTAATAGCTGCATCTTCATTTCAAGACCACGTTCCATCTGTGAAAAACAGGAGTTGTTACATTAGCTTAGAAGACTAGTAAATTGTTTTAAACTACGTGCTTATCTTCTCTGAATGACAGCTCAGGATAGGAAAGGAGAAAATAAAATGTTCCCTAGTCATTGAAGCTGAACTCATGAAAAACAACTTATTACACAGTTGAAATGTATGTATGTACATTGTTTTAACTGCCAGAGGAATTGTTCTTTTTGGTCAGTTTGGTGATCCAGATACCCCTGCAAGATAGTACAACCAGGTTTAAAAAAACATCTTGCAAATTGCACTACAGTTACCTTAAACTACTGTCTAGCCCAGGGGTCTTTTTAGTAGAGCCACATCATATATTTTACATATATTTGCGGGCCGAAAAAAATATCAGTTTTATAAATAAATGAACTAAATTTAAATGAATGAACAAGTCCCAACATACACCTAGGAGTGCCCAGCAGAATCACCCCATGGCACTCCTGCATCCATGAGTGCACAGCATAGTCCCTTGTTATATTCAGGAGTGGCCAGAATTGTCCCCCTTACATCCTGAAGTGCCCATCAGATTCCCCCCTTACATCCAGGAGTCCTTCCCTTAACTTTCAGGAAGCAGAGCGGAAGCTTGGAGACACAGGAGGACTGTACTTCCTCCTTCCAGACCTGCTCTAAGATTTGGGGGTGGGGCAATCACAGGAATCCTGCAGCCCTAGCAACCAACCGTGTTGGAGGGTGGGGGGAGATATTTGCTCTGGGGACTGCCATGGTTGGCTTGCAGTGGATGAGCCAGTCTCTGTATTACAACACACAGACCAGCGCATTCACTGCCAGCCAGGCAAGGATGCAGCAGGCCAGATAAAATATGGTAGTGGGCCAGATATGGCTTCCAGGCAGTAGTTTGGAGACCCCTGGTCTAGACATATTTACATACCTATGCTGGTTGTATGCAAAATCTACTTACTTACTAACTTGTTCTACATAACCAAATGGAGTTCAGCTTTAAAGAACAACTCCAGGGGGAAATATTCTTAACCCTTGCAGTGGGTCTACTCCTGCACTGCAAGGGTTAAGTACTAATTTTCATCTAGGAACTAGGATCCTCGCATCCAATACACAGTGTATTGGACGTGAATACTCAAGGATCCTTAGACCGCTGCAGCGTAGGGGAGAGCCGCTGGAAGGAGCAGCCTAAGGTTGCATTCCCCCCATAGGCGACAGCATTTTCGCTGCACATTTTTTCTTGTTTCCCATGCCTTTTTCACACATACAATAAGTCGCACATTTTTGCGAGCAGATTGTAAAGTGGGCAAGTGCGCATGAAAGTGTGCAAAAACGCAGCTAACGTGCATTTTAGAGCATTTCCATTCAAGTCTGTGGGGCCAAGAAGTGCTTAACCTGCCAAAAAGAAGCTCATGAATTTCTTTTCCAGCGACGGGCGTTTTGCTAGAAGTGACAAAACGCTCAGATGTTAAAATGGCCATAGAAATGAATGGGATTTTGTTCTGGGCGTTCTTTTAGGACAGAAAAAGCGCTACAAAACGCTAGGTGTAAATGAGGGCCCCCAGCGAGCCGGATCAGGTGAGTATAACTGTTATTTTCCTCCCTCGACCAAAACAAGCACTTAACCCTTGCAGTGTGGGGGTAGCCCCACTGCAAGGGTTTATAATATTTTTATCCAGAGTTCTGTTTTAAATTTATAAGTCTCTCATGTTTATGGAGTCTATGTAAAGAAATCTCATAAATGTATCTATTTAAAAAGGAGTTCAAGAAATACAGAAAGTTAGTTTGTATATTCACCAAGTAGAATTCAGTAAATTAAATGTGATAATAGCAACTGGACATTTTGAAGCGGCTAGGTTAAAAGGAGAACTATGGGGTTAAGGCTTTTCCCCATAGTTCTCCTTAGGGTAACGGGAGGACACAAACCAGCGTCCTCCTGTCACCCTAGGCTCAGTATACCACGAGCTGTAGCTCGCTGTATACTGAGACGCCGCAGACAATTATGTCTGGATCCGCCCAGCTGCGTGAGTGACAGCTGGCTCTGCCTATCTAGAGGCAGAGCCAGCTGTACCCGCCCCCTCCCCAGTACGTTCCTCCAGTCAGCACTGGGGGATCGGAGCGGGGGAGGGGGGAATCCAGCCCCTCCCCTGTCACGGCAGAGAGCCATGACAGGATCGAGAGGTGAGCGAACGCCGGTATGTATTTGCTCACCTCCCGATCAACTGAGCCGACCTGTGACAGTCTCATTGTCACAGGTCGGCTAGAACTATGAGGTGAGTGAAAAGCACTCGCCTCATAGTTCTCCTTTAACCCATATTTTGGATTATAAATAGTACCAGTATTTTGCTAAACAACACTGTGCATCCTGCACTGCCTGCAAGCTTACCTCTAGTTCTAGCTGTCTTTCAAGGATTTCTCTTTGTATTTTAAATTCATCTTGGTCAAACTTTCTAGTAGCCTCCATTCTTTTCAGGTCTTCTTGAAGAGATAGAAATTCTGCTGATGGGTGTGAGGACCCTAAGATTTAAAAAGATTTAGATATAATACATTTTGTCTAGGTGATTAAAGCATTCCAACATCTAAAACAATCTAAGCATATCAAACTCTAAAATCCTTGCACCTGTACAGCACTTGTAGACTAAAGAAACAATTACATTTCTACTCTTGGCTTAAAAATTAGGCGTTTAATTACTTTAACCCAAGAAAACATTTTGTAATATTGTCTTACAAAAAAAAAATACTTTATTCTCCATGCAAACTTAACACAAACAGATATAACAAGATAAAAAAATTGTTAGTTTTAAAACTAGCGCTGCTGTAAATAAAACACATTTAATTTTATTCTACAATTTGTCCCAGTCATAATTAAACAAATTAAATTTCTGGTGGAAGGCATCACAAAAATATTGATACATTAAATTTTTTTCTCAATTTTGCCCATATTTCTAATGTTACACAATTAGCAAACACAAAATTTTATTGAAAAAAGTTTACATTTTGCACAAAGGAAAACAAAAACAAAAAAATTATATGATCTCCACTTCCCAACTAAATCCATGCAAACATAGGATGGGATACAAAACTCTCAGAGAAGATTAGCTAGAAAAAGAAAATAGTGATAGCCGTATGCAAATATCCACCCCCCAAAAAAACACTCCAACTTTATTATCAAAAAGTATGATTTACCCACTTATCAGATACTATTAAATCCCCCCTTTCTTCTCCCTACAACACAAACACAATTTTAAAAAAAGACAATTTTCCTACAAACATCCTTTTCCTACAACCAAAAGCAGTGCAAATAAATTCTACCAAACAATAAAGTGCATATAAATTTTAAAAGCAGCCCAAATAGGCTTCCAAAGATATGCACACGGTGTAATATAATGCTATAACGAGACCACTATCAAGTTTCTGCCTCAAAGACCTGTGTTCACAACAAGCACTATGAGCCAATGGCATGATTATGCTGCCCATACATTGTTCAATTTTTTTCCTCCATCAACGCTTACAAGCGTTCATCAAGGAATCTCCCACTGTCTTCATTGTCAGAACACCTGAACAGGGTTGGCGGCTCTGTTTATGTACAGCTTTGTGTTTCTTCAATTTTTACGGTTTCACAAAACAGCAACTTAGACTATTTCACAAATATTTGTTTTTTATTAACTCAATACCGTTTTTCTTTTGTCTTTTAGCAGTAGTAAGAATTTTGGAAGTTATGTAGTGTTAGCGTGTGCAAATAATTATATTAGGGAACTTAGAAAATATAGCGCAAAAATCATGGGGCATGCAAAATCAAAAATACTATCTTTTAAATCCTTAGGCCCTGTGCTTTTAGAAAATATTTGGTTGGGGGGAAGGGGGGTATTTTACTCACTTTTAAAACTGTAAATACAATTTTTTTAAAGTAGCAAAAAGATCTGAAAAAATTGCCCGGCCATCTGAGGAGAAAAGTGCGAGACATTACCTGACAGAGAAAGGGTTAATTGATATCTACAGTATATCAACGGTAAAGAACCAGTTTTGTCAGTCAAGCAACAGCCACACAGCTATGAAATGGGAAGGATGAAAAACAGAGGATTTCTGACAATCACTGTTCTATACCTCCAAACAATCTGAAAGCTGGGCTGAGAGGACAAATACCAATTTGTAAAAGATTAGCCCACAGGCGTGCATGCCCACATCTGAGAAAGTGTAGACCACCTGATCTTTTAATGCAGAGGATCCTGCTACAAGATATGCTAATCTAAGTGTATTTGGTCCTGAAGAGAACCTAGACTGGGATACCTACACATGCTACCACTGCTGACCTTTTCTTTCTTAAAACTGTAGCTGCCTGGATGCCATGCTGATCCATTAGCTTCAAGGTTTTTCTAAGTCATTGGCCACAACAAGTATGCAGGTCAGGAGTTCTAACTTCACTGTGACTTCATGCCTTTTCCTGTCAGTGACAAAGTATTGAAGATAGAGATGGCCAGGAAACTAGGATATTCCAAGGAAGGTAAGCAATGACAGCCTCTATATCTCTCCTACTATAGGTTTCCCCCCTTTAAAGCCCGACTCCATCAAAAACAGTTTTTTGGTTTTGGTATTGCAGAGAGTGATACGAACTGGGAGATATCACCTCATTTTCTGTCAATAAAACATTTGGCAGATATTATTGCCCTAATCTCAGGGATACCAGCCACTGGAATGTCTGCCATAAATGCTAGCTTAAAGGCAACACTAATCATGTAACAAATGGTGCTGATCTCAATTTTGTGAAGAGATGAGGCACAGAAATGTTTGTGTGCATAATGACAAAAGATATTTATGATATAATATTCCACGATAAGTGTACAAGGAGCATAAACTCACTTTCTCTAAGTATGTGACTTTCCTTCTGAAGATCTTCCAGTTGCTGCTTCAGTAACTTGACCTGTGCCTGAAGCTCCACTTTTTCCTCTTGCACCAGAGGGTAGTCAGCAAATTCCTTCAACTTGTCAGTCACATGGTGGTTTTGACGGGTAACTGTTGACAGCTGAGCTCTCAAGGTGTCCACTTCCATCTTTAAAAATAACAAATTGGAAAACATAAAAGCTTTACTTAAAAGTATATATAAAGTATTGTTATACTTTAAAGTATAGTTCTACTTTTGCAGTCAAATTTTATTTTTTTTTAAAAACTACTTTTGCAGTTAAATTGGAAAAAAACAATACAAAAATAACCCCTCTGTATGTTTGTTATGTGTTCCCATACACATAGCATACCAAAAAATCAGTTTAAAAACATATTTCTTACCTTTTAGAAAACTCTATGCAGCAGGCCTTTGGACAGAGTGCAAGCTTCTCTGTACAATTTCCAAGTGACAAGAAGCTCGGGCTGTCCCCATAGAAAGACTAGAGACAAGACTGGGCTTCCCCTCAATAACATACACTGCTTCTAGATCTTTAGATCTATAGACAGACGCTATTCAAATCTACTTTACAACAGATGTTAACAATAATTTGCCCAGTCCCCCTCACATTCTTATAGATGAAAACATTTGTCAGGAAAAAGCTTATATACAATTAGCTGTTTTTATGCTATGTGAAAGAGAACATGTAACAAATATAAAATAGGTGTTATCCCACTTTTGCTGCAAAAGTGGAAATACATTTTAAAAAAGGAGGAGAAGAGAGATGGCAAAATGTCATGTTCAGTGCAAACAGTTATTGCAGCTAATTGCGCAGCAGATTTACAACACAAGTTGAAGGTTCTGTTCTTCCCCACATTACCCTATGTTATCTTAGCTATACAAACTTGGCTTAATAAACATATGCACATCTTAGAGCTGGTCCTAACAGACAAATAATGCAAGTGACCAGTGTTTGGAAACTTACTTAGGCTGGATAGTGTTAACTATTTCCTTGGCTACTCTACTAAAGATTTAACTATTTATTGTATATTGCAGTTTACGGATTTGTTGAGTTGTACACCATCTCCTCTAAGTCTGAAGAAAATATCCAGAAAAACCAGAGTGTTAGGTAGGGATGCACCGATACCGATACTCATACTCGCCCAAAATACTCCCAATGCCTATCCTGATATCGGAACTTCTGGCATCAGGAAGCCGGGCATCAAGATATTACACGCTGCCCGGCTGCCTGATTGGCCGTGAAGCTGGCTACATGCTCCCTCGTCACCAGGGAGCTGGCTTCCCGGTCAATCAGGAAGTCGGGTAATTACTCGACCCCCACTTGGTGACGAGGGAGCATGGAGCTGGCTTCCTGGTCAAATCAGGAAGCCGGGCAGTGTGTAATGACTCACCACCCAGCTTTTTGATTGGTAGGGAAGCTGGTTCCATTCTTCCTCGCCACCTGGTGACAAGGGAGCATGGAGTCTGCTTCCCAGCTAATCGGGAAGCCAGGCAGCGAGTAATTACACGCCGCCCCAGCTTCCTTAATGGGACTTTCCGAAATCGGTACGCGGTGTTTGCGAGTACCGAGGAAAAAAATATCGATCCTCGATACCGAAGAACTGGTATCGGTGCATCCCTAGTGTCAGGTCAAACCTGGTGTTTACATAATGTTAGTTTTGTCATTTGGTAATTGTAATAGTTCCATAAATCACTGTTTAGGCTTATTAGTTCTTGTTTCAGCAGGTTTAAAAAAAATGCTTGATCTAAAAGCTTTAGAGTAACAGAGCAATCTTTCTCCTAGGTATGAACCTGAAAGAACACGGCTATTAGTTTTAAAATAACCAATTTAAAGACATGTACATACATCTAAATATATATTATTCAAAGGTTTTAATTTACTGTAATATATGAGTGTGTAATATATGTGTATGTATTTGCGTATTGGGGACATTGTTTATGTTTATTCTGAAAAGGCTAATAGCCTAATATAATTTGTTGAGGTTCCTGGAGCAAATGTATAAAAGCCAACTACCTCCAGGTGTTTCGTTCGGGAAATGGCCTGCTCTAGTTCTTGCTTCTTCATGCTGATGACAATTGTGTCTTCACGTAAACGTGCTGCTTCCTCTAAACACAAAGCACAAAACAAAAGAGTGAGAAAAAAAACAAAAATAACTTAATCTGTACTTACTGTATAAGACTCAATTTTCACAAAATGACAAAAAACAAACCTAAGCAATCAGTGGCAACTTTGAAAATCAAGAGGAAATAAATGGAAATACACAGAAAACAGTCTATATATACACACATACACAGGTAATATTTAAAGCTGAATTCCTGGTGCAAAAACTATTATTTATATACCAGGTGAAACTCGAATAATTAGAATAGCATGCAAAAGTTCATTTATTTCACTAATGCAACTTAAAAAGGTGAAACTAATAGGAGATAGACTCAGGTGCTGTTATTACAGGAAGCTCCTACACAGGGGTAATGTTTCACACTGGATTTCTGACCAGATTAGGAAAAATATACACAAAGCGCATCAAGATTCAAGTAAGAATACACATGCCTCTTGTAGTTAAAAAAAATATTTACTTACCCTGCAGTTCAGTGATTATTGTTATTATTTTACCAATAAAAAAGTAGTGCTTCTTTTTGAATGTATTACCTCTGTTTTTTTTCTCATCTTCATTTACTTTTTGGGATTTCTTTATATACTCTTCCTTCAGCTCAATTTCAAATCTATAACAATAAAGAAACAAAGTATTGGGTTCCCCATGACAATATCAATATAATGGGGGAAAAAAATCTATTTAAGAGATGTGCTTTAAAAAAGTGGTGAGGATGAAGCAGCTGGCTATGCCTGGACTAGGGCTGCAGCTAACGATTATTTTCATAATCGATTAGTTGGCCGATTATTAAGTTCGATTAATCGGATAAAAAAAAAAAAAGGCTCCAGTGATGGACTACTAGACTGCTCTGCGAGCGTTTGTCCGGCTTGTGTGGTGGGCGTGGCATATTCGCGGCATGGTCGTGGCGTCCGCGGCGTGCGTAGCGTAACTCGTACCTATTCCACCACAGCACCCCCATACACCTATTCCACTACTTCACACCCATACACCTATTCTACCACTGCACCCCTATCCACCACTGCCTCTCCACACAGCTGTTCCACACTGCACACCTGTTCCACCACAGCACCCCCACACACCTGGTCCACACTGCAGCTCTGTACACCTATTCCACCATTGACCTCGATTGTCGGCCGGCCAGCAACGAGTGAGGGAGATCGCGTCGAGGAGGAGAGCAGCGGCGTGCGCGGCTTCAGCGGTGGTCGTGGCTTCGGCGTCCTGTGGGCACGGCGGGAGCAGCGTGCGGTGGGCGTGGCTTATGCGTCCTGTGGGCACGGCGGGCGCAAGGGGACGTGAGCAGCGTGTGCTTCAGGCCGCGTGTAGAACCCCGAACAGGGAAATCAATCGATAGCCGACGAATCGACGATCGAAAACGTTGCCAACGTTTTCAATCGTCGATTTTAATCGACTAAAATCGATTAACTGTTGCAGCTCTAGCCGGGACCGTAATATAAACTCCAAAAAGATAAGGCAAAGGTCCAAGAGCCTGTCTATTTAAGAATACAAATATAGCAAATATAATAAAGGCAACAAAGTTAACAGGCAAAAACAATCTATAAATAAAATCAGGAGAGAGAGAGAGTGAGTGTGAGACAGAGAGAGAGGGAGAGATTTATAGTCCGGTTATTAAAAATATTCTGACCGTAATAGCTCATTTTTTAACTTCTGGTTGAATGTGTCTTCAATGTTCTTTACTTCCAGCTCTCTCTTCCTGAGAAAATCATCCATAGTTTTGTTCTTCTCTTCCTGTAACCTTTGGCCACTAAAAGAAAAGGTGTTCTGGAGTGAAGATTTTGCCACATAACAAGTACAAATTAGAACTAAAATATGATTATTATGAATCGGAGGAATGTAGTATCCTCATCTAAGCTTTCAATTTATTATCTGTGGGGGAAAAAAAAGGCAGGACATAGAGACCATATTAAAGAAATCCTGTACTGAGAAATCCTGCATGATTCCATTACTGAGCTCTCCTTCTGAAAGTGCCAGTTACCTGGCTGTCATGCAGATCTAACTGCTTCAGTATTTTCCGAATTGCAGATCTGGAAGAACAATGGAAATTAGGAGGTCTGGCTTCACTAGGACTTTGCTGCTCTGCATGATTGTTCCACATAAGTAATTCAGAAAGCATTGAAGCCAGAGACAACCAGGCAACTAGCAATTTTAGAAGGTCAGCAATGGTAGTCTACCTATTTCTTTAAAGCCACAATTCCTTGCCTGAAGTGACAAAGAGTGGGTTTCAGAAAGATCTGCTCCACAACATTTGCCCCTCTTTTTCACCTCCAACTGATAAACAGTTTTAGTCATTACCATAGTAGGTGAGGTTGCATAAAGACCAATGTCCATCCAGTCCAACCTATGAGTGTGTGTATGTGTGTCTGTATTTATGTGTATTGAACACTTCCCATATCCTTTTATATTTAGTGACTGAAGGAACTAATCGATAAGTCTTATCTACGCTATCAGCGCATACCACTGCCTGTGGAAGTGAATTACACATTTTGACTACTCTCACAGTAAAAAAAAAACCCTTGTGCATTCTAAGATTGAACCCTCTCTCTTCTAACCTCTTGTTGTGTCTGCGTGTTCTCAGTGAAAACAACTTGTTTCGAATATTGTGGTCCCCATTGATGATTTTGAAGTCATTGAACTGCAATAAGGTCCCCTCTTAATTGTCTCCTTTCTAAGGAGAATAAGTTTAATTTTTGGAGGCGGTCTTCATAGCTCAGCCCTTCTATCCCTTTAATTATTTTTGTGGCCCTTCTTTGAACTCTCTCAAAGAATTCTTAAGTACAGGAACTCATCACAACAATCAGAATTCACTCTGCTATAGTCAGAGTCAAAACTAATTTTTATGGGCTGCTATAATGTGCTGCACTTAGGGATAAAAACTATTATTATTATGATACACAATGACATTATTTTCGAATAAGGCAAATTATGTCATTGTGGGGTACGTATATGAACCAGCATTCCTACATTTTGACTTAAGCCACACCACTTGCCAAAGAAGTATAACACCATAGAAAAACTTTCCACACTAGTGATACATGAGAGAAAATAGAGTGGTGTTTTGCAGTTGGGCATATTAAATGTGACATTTCAAGCCTGCAGAGTACTGCAATTCCATTATAGCAGCTTTGGGCTGCCATGGAAGAGCTCAGACATGAGAGGAATGTCATGGCAAGACTTGACACAAGAAAGTCTTTGCCTAGATCACAAGCCATAACCTTGCCAGATAGTACAGGGGTAGCGTTTTTGTGATCATCCTAAGATCCCGTTTACTGTGTTTTGGTATTTGCTGAATGGCAGGTAGCATGAGCCTGGGATATCAGGTTATGGCTAATCAAAGACCAGCCTCCCTACTCTTCCCAACACTGTATACAGTTGTTAGATTCCAGTGAGCCAGTTCTTTTTAATATGTCTGTGATATGACTTCCTAGAAAAATAATCAATCTTTATCTTGACCAGAAGGGATTTAGAACATCTAATGCTGCTCGGCAGAAGAATCACACAGAGCTGATCTTGTAGAAACCAAGCCTACAGAAGGCAATAAGCAATAGGTCCTTGGAATGTAATTTCTCACACATTCCTTGTTGTGAATATAACAGCATACTAAGTTTACCAATGCTATAAAGAAATATATACAATAGTAGATAATAATAAACTATACAGCTCAAAAGCTTCCATTCGTTGTCGAAGTTCAATTTCTCGACTTCGCACCACCTCAATCTCCTTCAGCAGACTTTGCCTCTGAGCATACACTTCCGTGGACTCAATCTGTGAACACAAAATGGCGATAATCAACCAATAGATATCAAGCGACTTTCTAACTATGTGTCCAGATGTACTCTGCCAATCAAACTCTCTGTACAGTCAGCAGGGAACTGGTCTAAACTCGGAATACTTGCAGCGTTAATTGATTAGCAACGAATACGTCATTACTTAATGCAGACACTGGCTTTGGTTAGGAAATAGCAGAAGGAAATAAAAAGGAATTATATTATGCATGTGGTAATAAATAGTTCTAAAAAAAGCACATAATATCTAGTTTGTTTTCATATTACGTATCATACTCAACCCTATAGCCCCTCTTCTTAGTGTGCACAAGAAAATAAATACAATAATGTAAATTTAGAGGAAAAACATAACTGGGTGGGAAATAAGTGCTGTCCTGGAAGAGTGTTGAAACAGAAGTTATCATAAAGTGTAAGTCAGGCTTTTCCCAGTCATCTTCCATGGCTGCAATATGAGAAGATGAATAAGGAACAAATTAGAAACATAACTTGGAGGGGGGGGGGCACTACTAGAACTTTACAGATCTACAAGTGCCAGGGCTTGGATGTCTAATATACAGTATGATAAGTGGTGGGGAAAGTGGAGTTACTGGACTATGTCAGTGCCTAGGTATCACTCTACACCCATGAGGCAGTCAAGGTTCTGGAAGTTGCTTCTGGGCTTTCTTATCTATGCAGTTCTAGGCAAAACAATGGTTCATGTCATCCATCTGGCAATCATATTTTTGCAGGTTTGTTTAGACTTGCTGGGCCTGCAGAATAGGACAGAAGTAACTATTCAGCTTTCTCCAAACATTTATTCAGGTATTCTTTCAGATCTAGGTTATGCAATCCTTCTAGGGTCACAAAAAGGCAGAATATACTATAAATGTACTTTATGGAAATAGGTTGAAAATCTGGGCAAAATGGACAAGTCTAAGCCCAGACTAGTTACCAAGGGAGCTTGCAAATTGCTGACTTTTTTACCCCACCTAAGCCAAAAGAGAAAAGGCCCAGAGATAGGAGCAGTCCTGTGGTTGTTTAAAGGGACATTTATTCATACCCTGCAGAAATACAGGATTAATCTCACACTAACAACACTTTAACTGACACTGGTCTGTGGCAAAAGATGGCCGAGAATAAGCTGATCATCTGTAGTCTAAGTTTATGACCTTTTAAAAGGCACATTACAAAAACACCTATGTAAAAAGTCCAAAAATAGCAGACTTCCTATTTCCTCATATATTTTCTACTTTTGGGGAGTGCTAAAATAACATGGTCTAAAGTAACCTTGCTGCTCAAGATCCTCCATTAAGGATCCAGGCAGCCAGTCCTTTTAAGCTTTTAGTCTTTCTAGAGCGGTCTAGAAAATAAAAGAAGACATTTAGCTGGTTACTACAGGCAACACAGACAGTTCTCTAGTTTGAATAAATTACGTCCACAGTCAAACTTGATCAGCCTGTTTTGTTTTAGTGATGTTCAGGTCTTTTCTGATTATACAATTTTTGTTGATAATGGTCTAAATCCACACAACTTGCCAAATAAAGAAACAGTTTAGAAAAAAAAAGGTCTGAAGTCTTTCTTACCAAGTAAAAACAGAAATAAATGAGCTTCATTTTCACATCTTTAAGGTTCTGTTGATACAGGTTTCAGCTTGTATGAGAGTACTGTATACAGTAAGCTTTTACAGAACATTTGCAAAGCTTTCAACACGCTTCAAGCAGCTTTATGGAAAATTTTAAAGCAACCTTACAGTTCCAGTTTGAGGATGTTATACCCATATCAAGGATTTGCAAAGCTTTTAGCTTCAGGCAAATCTGTTGAAACTTTCAAAGCAACCCTCGGCTCTAGAGTGTTAAACACAGATCTTAATAGGAGTGCTGGCTGTCACTGTAAACAAGCTGCTAGCTAGCTTTAATGCAGTTTTAAAAAGTGCTGATGTTTACTGTACCCGGACTGTGGCTTGTTTAAAGTGACAGTTAGTACTCCAGTTAAGATCTATGTTTAAGATCCATAAACCGGAGCTTAAAAGGTTGCTTTAAAAGTTTCAATAATGCTGCTTGAAGCTTGCAAATGATTTATGAAAGAATGCTGTACACACTGTATGCAAGCTGAATCTCATGTAAACAGGGCATAAAGCTGCTGACCAGTTATTTTCAAAGAGCACCACCACAGAATCACTAAATATAAGTTATGATAAACACACTTTAACAAAATACCTTTATAATGTCATACAAACCTCCTGCTGTCTTTGAAGTCTCTCTATAGCATTCTTCTCTCGTGTCACTAATCCCTCCATCTTGGAATGGTACATTTTCTCCAATTCTCTCCGCAAATCAGAAATCTCCTTCTGACATTTGTCTCTTTCTTCCAGTTTGATTTTTGCAATTTCAACATCTTTGAAACGTTTTAGCTGGTAAAAACCAAAACAGATGTTGCTTATTTTTAGAAAGAGGTACATTCCTGAATACTAGTCATTTGCATTTGGGGCACAGTTTCTGGTACTGATTTTAGAGCACTGATCATTTGGCACCTTGAAAGTAGGAACCCAAGCTTTTTTTTTACATAACGGTTAATGAGATAACATTTTTGTTGCTAGCATTGCAATGATATCAAGTATCGCTGTAAGAATTTAGTATTTATTGTCAGGATGGTTTCACCAAAATCTTACGATTAGTATTAGGGGTTGTTTATGTAAAGGGCTAGGTTAGGTTAGGGGTTCAGCTTACAGGTTATGAAAAAAGAGAATAAATTACTATAACTTGTCCCAGTGTCATAAGTGTATAACGTAATAAAGGCCGTTTGTGCATTGCAAGTTTTAGGCGAAGATCAGCCATTACATGTACACACTGGGTTGATGATGAACACTTCTGACTTTGTAAGTGATCATATTTACCAGTATAGGTATTTTGAATTGCTGGATAATCTCTAAGTGACCTAGCTAGTCCTTCTTGCATCTCACTGAGAAGAGGGAAGGAAATAGTGAACTGCATGTACACCACTTCAATCCAGTTTCTCATCCCATTGTGACTGAGGACAGGTAGGGGTCTCACCATCCCTTATTGTTTCCGGCATGTTTTAACCTGTATGAGCATATTAACCTTTTGAGTCATCTCTTCCTGGTGCTGTTCTTCAATTTCTCTGCGATACTCATTCAGTTTGCCTTCCAGGGACTCAAACTTAGGACGTTGTGGATACAGTTCATCAAACTGTTCATCAATGAATTTAAGTTTCTCCACTAAATCAATATAAATATTTGAGAAATTTTAGGAGTACTGCATCTATCCAAAGAACAAGAAGCTAGGTAACTTTCAAACAACAAAGATCAATCAAAATAATCTCCATTTTCATTTCACTCGAGAATATAGCGGCCCAAGTAAACAAATAAAAGCAATGTTTTAAAACCATCGGCCCAAGGCTGTATGGAACACAGGGGTTTCATACTATGAAATAATAAAGGATGACCTCCCACAGGTATCTAAATATGAATGTATGGCAATGGTGACGCAAATGTTTATCAAGTACAACTTCTCATCACAATAAATGATTTATAATAATGAATTATATCCTAAGTGATTAAACTGATTATACCCAAGTGTTTTCTTAATCTTATTAACGGTATTCCTTCATATTATATTTTAACATTCATAACAGCTTCAAAAATACTGCAATTATTAACCTGGTATTACTTTTGCCCATGATAAAAAGGGATTTCCCAGCACAGATAATTCCCCAATGCTTTATCCCCCTCCATGTATCAAAAAAAAGAGGTTGATCCTCTGAAAACAACAGTGAAGCATTGACTGCCCCTGTGGTTTGCATTGCTCACAACTAAAATGTTGTTCTTCACTGAAAACAAAACTTTTATATATCTATATCTCACAGGAGGGGGGTTCAATATCATACATCTCTAGAAGATGGCATTGCAGGTAAAAGCTAAAGCAAATCTTGGTCCTGGCAAAACCAGGATAGTGCCCTAAATGTCTATCATTAAATAATGGGGTAGGAACAGATGGGGGTGTTTTTTAATTTTGGTTTTATATATAACAAAATAGAATAAAAAAAGACATACACAAATATTTTAAGACCAGACAAAAGCAACCACTACAACATATGAAAACAGCATAGTACATGAATAACAGTCCAATAAGGGAGTCAAAAGCCAGAGTCTTCCTTCAGACACAAATATAAAAACATATTAGAAAGTACAAGAACTCCCAAATCTAGACAGGCATGACATGGCATGCTTGCTTCCTAAGAAGCATAAGAAAAGAAAAACGCGGGAGAGAAAACATATGGGGGTGTTTCAATTTAAACTGGAAACCCCATTTAGTGACAATGGAAACTATATTTAAAAATGAAACGGGCTGTACCAATCGACTCTTTGTAAGGTGATGTTGTGACCGTCTGAGTATCAGCATCTCTGCCATCTTTGCTCAGGTGATGATCTATCAGCTCTGTCAATATTTGTACTAGGAAACCTGTAAATTCAGACAAACATAGTTTTGAGCCACGTACACAATGACAATGTATATCTTTAGTTATAGATCCTGATGCATGCATACTGAGACTTGAGGTTTCTCAGCACAAAATATAAATGCAGGCAATTATCTTTGCACACATTTTAAAGGTTAATTGGGGCTGAGACTAGAGTTAACAACGTTAACAGCCAAAACTCCCCCCCATTTTGGATAGCGTGGGGAAGGGTTAGAATTTTTAATTGCTGTGTTCCCAATTTGGGAGATTAACTTACTTTTTAAAGTGGTCACTGGAAAGGGAGAAAGGGGAAATCTCCCAATGGGGACCTCTGGGGAGATTTACTCTCGCTTCCTTTTGTGTCTTTGTAAGAAGATGCATAGGGAAATGTCCTCAATGGGGATACAAAATCAACAAAAAGGGACAAAATGATACAGCAACTGTCAAATGTTTAAACACCAGCAACTCTGCTGTGTGGGAACCAGGGATGCACCGGAATTGAGTACGAGTACCGGTATTTTTTTTCTGGCACTTGCCGATACCGAATACTGATACTTACTTTTTAGCCGGGCGGTGTGTAATTAGTCCCCGCCTGGCTTCCCGATTAGCTGGTAAGCCATCTCCATGCTTCCTTGTCACCAGGAACTTCCGGTATCAGGAAGTCGGGAGGCGAGTCATTACACGCTGCCCGGCTTCCTGAGTGGCTGGGAAGCTGGCTCCATACTCCCTCGTCACCAGGGAGGATGGAGCTCGCTTCCTGTCCAATCAAGTAGCCGGGGGGCAGGTAATGACTCGCCGCCTGGCTTCTCGACCAATCAGGCAGCTGGGTGGAGAATGATTACCCGCGCCCAGCATCCTGATTGGACCGGAAGCAAGCTCCATGCTTCCTGGTGACGAGGAAGCATGGAGCCAGCATGTAATGACCCCCTCCCGGCTTCCTAATACCGGAAGTTTCGGTATCGGGATAGGCATTGGGAGCATTTGGGCAATTGCGAGTACTCGCCCAAATACTCGCCACCAATACTAGTATCGGTGCATCCCTAGTGGTAACCTAACTAGAGTCAAAAGCAAGTCTTTTATTCAAATAATTTGTTCAACATTTAAATGTGTTTGATAAGAAAAATGATCAGTATGGTATTTTAGAGAGAACTTTGTCCAAGTACATCTATAACAAAATGTGAGAGAGACTTATGTCTTGTGTATAAGTACATGCTCATAGCTAGAATAACAAATAAGTATACCTTTTACATCGCTACTCTGTAGGGATGATGTCTGCAGGAAACAAAAGCAAAAAGGCAGTATATGAATATGGGAAGTTTTACTAAAAACAATATAGAATATAAAGAAGCAGATGTTACCAGAGATTTGTATAGTCTGGAATTTGGGTTGATTTTCATCAGCTGCATTAGGTCATGCATATTCAAAGCCTGAAAAAGAAACATGTCATCTAAGTTTAAACGCTTTTTAAATTGGTGCAATGCAATGAAATGAAAAAAATATAGTTAAACCATGCTTAACATTCTGACCAAACATGATAACATGGGATATCATGCATATGATCTGGAACTGCCCTATGGTTAGACCATTTTAGTCTTGAATTACAGAATTTATTTCACAGAACTTTGAATTTCCCAATATTTAGTGCTTAGTAAGGGTATTTGGTGATATGGATTTTGAAAATGCTCAAAAGACCTGTCTGACACGACTTCTATTTTATGTTAGAAAGACTGTAGTATTACACTGGATTTCCACAGAACCCTTGGATATTAATGCCTAGAAAAAACAGGCGAATGCTGTCCTCCTTTCCTATAGAATAACATACAATGTCAGAGGTTGCCATGCTAATTTTACCAAGGTTTGAGAGACTGGGCATCGAGTTTAATTCTTGTAAGAAAACTTCCACATCCTCTTAAAGCAGACGTAAAGGATTTAAAAAAAATAAAAATCTGACAGCTAGGGGTTGTATGACATAAAAGACTCTGTATGTCTCTTCTGTTATAATTGCTACTCCCTGCCTGTCAGCGTTTGTGAGCCATGCATGCAGAGCTCAGAGCACAAGCTCAGCAAGCCCCTGTCCCCAGATGAAGTAAATTACATAATCCCGGCCAAGCCAATCAGGAGGCCAAAGATGCCGAACCTGGAAGGAGGCCGGTGATGGAGGAGAGAGGTGACACTGCAGTGCTGGAGCGGACACCCTGCCATAAAGTGCTAATATCCTGAGTATACTAGCATATTACTGCAAACACCTCCTGTGTTGGCTGTTTACTACTGTTTTAATCTCATCTACCACACCATTCTTTTCAGTTTTTCTACATATGGGTTCTGTTAGAAGATAAAGGCATTCATGTAAAAGTGAGTAGGCTGTTTCTTCCTTGATCAATGTATACAGTGTGTACTGATAATACCTCCCCAAACACACACTGTTCTGGGGTATCTTTTCGAAGCATTTATTTTTTGTTTACAGTCTTTTTGTGGTTCACAACTTATGAATCCTGCCATCATATGTCACTGTTACATATATATTTTCCTACCTACTACCTAAGAAACATCAATGCTACTTTAGGAAGAGATTCAAGTGTATAATTTTCAGCCCTAGATAAAGGTCCTCTAGTTGACGTGGTCTGTGTGAATCAACCATCAAGGGACTTTTTACATGAGTTGCAGTGTAATGTGTTTCTTGGTAACTAATAAGAACAGGGGTCAGTTAAGGACAATTTGAGGTTGTGATCAAGAAAGTCAGGATTCTTTCTCCCATACTCATAGGGAGACAACCAAAGGAAACAAAATGTTGCATATGCCAGCTGTCAAAAGTTCCTTACGAGTCCTTTAATGAGTGAACCTGTAACCCTGTGGCTTCACAAATAAACTAGCCAGACTCAAAAACGCTTGCAGCCAGTAAAGTAAGACGTTTGGACCTGCATGTTTGTTCTGGGACATTGCCACAAAACATAGTAAAGCCACCTGATGAGCATGACAGGTAGGCATCCAACTACATCTTAATAAGTTATGAACACTGCCACAGCCTACCCAGGGCAGGACGTTCTTCGAAAGCTGGGTGACATGTTGCAAATACTTTAGCCTGGCCATTGAGAACAATGGGAATTTCATTTATCTAAAGTCTGTATTGACAATATGATGCATGGATGTAACAACGGGGTAAGATGAGGATCTAGTTTAAAAGTACAGGCGCCCTTCATGTTATGAGGTTGCGAGGTGCATTTCCAAAGGCTAATATCTCGCAAAATGCCACCTAAGCCATTAGGATTACCATACTACACAATGAACCCTTTAAAAGAGACTGAATAATTACATAGAAAGTGTGAAAAATTCCAATGAATCAATGAACTAGTATACATAATGTCAAATGCTGAAACTTTCCTAACACAGGATTATATAACAATCCAGCTCACCTTTTCCTTCTCCAGTCCACTCTCTGGAAAAAAGACAGACAGAGAGTACTCATAACCACATCTTCTCATATGATCTGCTACCAGGCTATTGCATGCACGATGTACCAAAGAGTCACTAGGCAAGTCTGAATGGAGCTGCTCTTTATTATATGCATGATGTTTCAGATCCTGAAAAAGCTGGTTTCGTAGCTGTGTCTGAGGAAATAAATTGGGAAAGTGTAAAACTATATTTACAAACACATACATAACCTTTTTACTGAAAAAAAGGCAGAAAGGCAAATAATTGATTATATGTTTGAGCCATTAATGGTTTTATATACAAAAGGTGCATACCCCTATTACTGACTTGCCAAACTTCCTTCTGTAATGTGTCTCTGTCCAGAGGCAACACTTTGGTTCCTTATGCCAGAGCCTCCAGCAAGCACAACAATGAACAGCACAGTAATGGCATCCTCAAATGTTACTCCAAATCTCCTGAGACTGGCAGTCAGAGGCAGCAGTGTTTTAGATCTCACCGTGCAGATATACACCTATGAGGCTGCAGGCACAAGAGTGCCTAGATACAATCGCATACCAGGAAGTGCATTGCTATTTTTCAGGTGGAATTTCAGGCAAAAGGTAATTTTTTTAGGCTACTACTCTTGTTCAATTAACATTCTAAATGTTCCTATAACATAGCAAGTCTGCACTATACGAGTTCAGGTCCACTAAAGCTCATTTTTCAGAAGTGGTTATATCGCCATCTTCTTCTACTTGGCATACAACAATCTGAATCTCTCTTCCATCCTTTCTTACTGAAGAAAGCTGGGCAAAAGTGTTCTTAAAAATTGCAGTGCAGCTACCCCCACATTGCAAGGGTTAAATGCTTTTTTTTTTTTTTTATGTTCCTCAGCGTCCTCACGTCTATACACTGTGTATAGAACGTGGTATTTACAGGGTCCTTAGACTGCTGCAGAGGAGGGGGAGAGAGGCTCCAGGGAATGGTCTAACAGTAATCAGCTCCTAGGATAGGGTGAGTGTAACTTTTTTTTTTTATCACCTAGACAAAAACAAGCACTTAACCCTTGCAGTGTGGGGTTGGTTAAGATAAATTCTGCTTTAAACATATCTAGTTGGTTGCTACACAATTCATGTTTCAGACCCTATCATAAGATGACTTGCACATTAGAAAATGTTGTTACTACAGGAGACCTGCCCATTTGGTAATGCAAGTGAGGTTCTTGTCCTCCAAATCATGAAATGAATGCCATCATATGAAATGGCTTTATTTTAAACACACACACATATTATTGAGAGATGTACAGTATACGTGTGTCAGTTACATATTGTAAAGAAGCAATTACCTTCAATGAATCCAAAACGCCTTTGTTTTTAAATGTTTGATAAAGTCTATTGCGCAGTTCTTCTTGGGATTTATTCTCACTGTGAGACATCATGCAAGAGGTGCCCGAGTCACTGACAACAAAGATCATTTAAATTAGGCAAGAAAAAAAAAAAAGGATACAAAATTGGAGCACCTTTACACTTTGCACCTTTACAATGCTTCCTCCCGTCAGCCATTATCACAGCTTAGGATTGTCTATTGTACAATGCTTAATGTCCTGGCAAGTCTTTCTAGAAAGACACAGTGGAAGTGAAAGGCAAAAGTGTGATATATCATAGACTTTCAACCTGACTAACTAACTATGTAATAGACTGATGACCAAATTTCTAGGTTCCACTTTTCTAGAACCATTTTACATCATCTTATTGTAATGCCATTTATCTATCTGAAAGAAAAGAGCTTACTACAATGCATACAAGGTAATGGGCTGCAAAGAGTGATGGTTTGCTTTTAGCATTGCAGCCATCTTTAACCTTTTTTCTGCCAGCCCCTGCTTAACACTTTTAACCTCAACAGGCCGCCCGGCATCCTGTCTCAGATGATCTCTCCTCCCTGCTGTAGTGGACAGTGTCCCCTCCGATCCACGCTGCCTCTGCCTATACAGGCAGGGGAGAGCAGTGAGGATCAGAGGAGGCACAGACCATAGCGTGCAACCGGCTCCCACTAGGGGGAGAAGAGAGCTGCAGAACGGTGGGGGCTGATTCAATCGCTGATGACCTTTTTATTTACAACTCAGGGGAAGTGTTCTACTAGAAGCGTATGGTTGGTGAAGCGACCACGAGTTTATAGCAGAAGGCTGAATGCCAGTGACGCAAGGTATACTGACCTGGCTAGCTAGAAACATTTTTGTTCCACCATATGCTTTACGTCATTAGCACGGGAAGGGTTAAACCAGTTTTCACTAGGACAGTTAAACACGAATTCAAGGCGACTATTACAAAAAATTAAATAGTTATGAATTAAGTTTTAAAAACTTGTAGTTACACATACAACTAAATATTAGTATCTGAATCTCTCTTCATATCAACATCCTGTAAGTCACTACACAGTAAGCACACAAACTGCGGAGTTGGGGCAGGACTAGCAGCCAACTGGGCTCTGTTGTACTGCAGACACTTATCAGTGGCCTGCTGAAGTTTAATATTCAAATGAATATTAAAATGTGCAGCTGCTACAGTGGAGATAAAGGACCTAGCTGTGTAATATGGAGTTACAAATCCTTTGGCAGGAAAAACAGTTACCATATATGCATAGTCCTTAATGCACAAAGCATATATGGTAGAGACAGTCCACTTTTAAGGTGTAACGTGAAACATGGTTGCATTCTCCCCCACTTACCTGGATCGCGCGTGCCTGTTTGTGGTAGGGTTGCCACCTGTTCAGGATTCACCCGGACAGTCCAGGTTTGAATTCCCCCTGTCTGCCTGACATCTTGTGTCCGGGTTTCTGCTGCCATGAAACCTGAACACAACGTTCAGGTTTCATGGCAGCAGAAACCCGGACACAAGATGTCAGGCAGACAGGGGGAATGAAAATTAAGATAGGGGCTACTTGCCCCCCCACTGAAAATAGTCTCAACTGTGATATTTACATATGAATAAGCCATGACTCGTTCTCCCAAAAAAAATGTTCTTCGCTTCGCTAGCATGTTTGGGTTTCGCTTGAAGAAAAGGTGGCAACCCTAGTTTGTGGATCCACTTGCACAGCCGGGTCATCCACTACTACTACAAGTCCCATCTGCCACCACGGAAGAGGGACTCACAGATCACTCGGTCACTAGTACAGTGATGTATTTATGTATGTATGTGTAAATTGTTTATCCTCCAGCCCCATAACAGAAGGTCTGTAGCTCCCTACGGACCTGGGGCTGAGATGTAAACAATGCACATGTTTTATTGAATTGTCCTGAATATTGTACTTGAATTCAATAACATACTAAGGACTATTTGAGGTAATAGTGATTGGGTTTACATTAACAAGTCATGAGAACGGTCTGTAGGAGAGAAGTAGACAAAAGAGAACCCACAGATCAAATAAATCTTCGTTTTAAAAGCAGCTGCCTGGTGAGAAGTAACCCCCGTCATATATTGTCAAATTACTCCGTGAACAATTCTGCACAGCCCCCCTATACAGAGAACAGTAAATCACTCATCTACTCACATACAGCAGCGTCTCCACTACCAACCAGCACCTCCGCTGTATACACAACTCATAACCGCCGAGACTACTGACAGCCAATCACAAGCGGAGCCTTGGGACCGGCCCACCAATCCTCGGCAAGATTTCTACCGTGTTCCGCGTTCCAAGCCTCGAATACAGAACATACCTTTTGTCCGTGCTCGTCGTAAATAAAGTTTCGTTTTCCAAACAGTTGGCGCTGTCATTTGTAGAGATTCTGATTGGATGAGCGGCCTGGAATGTCATTTCCTTGCGACGGGCTGCTGTGTTGATGTGGTTGCGCCTAGTTCTTACCGTGTTGATGTGAGATCAGGTATTTGGGGGAGAAGGGTGTGTATACGGGGTTCCTTTGGAGTCTGTGATTGCAATGCATGGCTTTGGGTTATAGTGGATTGAAGTGGACAAGAGTTGTCAGGCAGCGAAATGTGGTGTAGATGTATCCTCCTATTATTTGATCTGTCACTGGATAAAAAGATGGCTTTTAACACTGATTTATTTCTAAGATGTTACATAAAATCCTCATTACAGTTAATGTAATCTTAGTTTAATGGAGTGCTAAGGAAATCGTGCACAGAGGTAGATATATAAAGTCTAAAGGTGGCCATACACTGTGTAAATTTCGTCCGGCTGTAGGCACCCTTTTACACCATCCCCGGCTTCTACAGGAAATAGATGAAAGTATATTTTAAATTAAAGTGACATTAAACCCTCAGATTTTTTAACATAAAACAATACTGTAATGTGTGCCTTACTGTAATCCATGGTTGTTTCCCTTCTCTTTGATGCTCTTCCTTTTAAAACTGTATCTGTTCTCATGCTTGGCGAGAACTTCCCTTTTCAGCTCAGGGCCTCTTCCTGTAGTGCTGGCTCAGGTTACAGCCTATACAAACGGATACACAGACACCGAGTGAGACAAGGCAGTCTGCTGAAAAGGGAAGTTCTCGCCAAGCATGAGAACAGATACAGTTTTAAAAGGAAGAGCATCAAAGAGAAGGGAAACAACCATGGATTACAGTAAGGCACACATTACAGTATTGTTTTATGTTAAAAAATCTGAGGGTTTAATGTCACTTTAATTTTACGACATTTTTTTTCAGTAATATTTTTGTTTACATTTTGGCTGGCATCCCTCCGTCAGCTGATCAAAGGAGTCGGTTAGGAAAACTTTGTATGAACAGAGCCAGCAGCCCAATGAGCTGCTGGCTCTGTTTGGGTATTCTGACAACGGTCGCTGTTAAAATACAAAAGCAACACGGGGGATTCCTCAATCAATGCGCTAATAGCGTTGATGGAGGAATCTGCTCTCTTTTTTTTTGTTCAACCTGTGGGTTGAATGAAAAAAATAGAGCACTGTATGGCCATTTGTTTTGGTTTTGGATGGAGTGGGGAAGAGGTAGAATTTCGGTTTATATTTCTATACATGACCCCCATGTGGGATATTTTTCCCTCACTTCCTGTCGATATGACACAGTATTAGAAGTGGGGGTTTCAGGAAGCAACAGACTGCAAAATAACATTATTAGTTCTAACCCTTCCTATCTTTATTAACATGTCTTGTTTTCCACAATTTCCTAGGACAGCACATGTAGTGCAGCCTGCCTAAAACAGAAAAAGCAAGGCTCACAGACAGTTACAGCTGAAGTTTAGTTAAATGCATGTTTGGGGTATGCAATGCCAGGCACATGAGGTACCGTACCTCTAACGATGTGTGTCCTTATGATGGATTATCCCCTATAATTGGCCATGGATCCAACTACCATAACAATGAATACAGGTTGGATAGTCAGCATGTTGCAAGCGGTAGCCTGGCAAATCAATAGAAGTGACAGCAGCTTATTTCATACTTTAGGAAACACAAAGTTCAATACATCCATGATTTGTCAAATGCAATTGAATTTCAAATACTATGAGCTGAATTTTAATTAATGTACAAATATTTCTTTTTTTACCTAGGTGTTCTTGACATAGAAGACCATGTCGGGCAGCTTCTATTTTGTGATTGTGGGACATCATGACAATCCAGTATTTGAGATGGAGTTTTTGCCACCAGGAAAGACAGAGTCTAAGGTATTGGAATTTAGTTCTATTCAGGTTAACGCTCTATTGGTGGTGGTTGGTGTTAACCCTTTCACTGCCGGATCTTTTTACACACATACTAAAATATTGATAAATAATAATAATAATAATGTGATAGTAACGTGCAGGTGACAGGTACTCTTTATGGAGACATCAAGGGTCTCATAGATCCCTTATGCCTCCCCTGCACTGAGCCCAAGCCGATCAGAGTCACCAATCTGTTGTTTACCTGGCTACAGCTGGATGGGATTTTACAGTGGTGAACCTGTAAGAGATATTAGCTGAGTACTTTTAAGTTTGATGCACGCAGGTGGGATCAGGGGGCATGTGGCAGGGCAGCACCTATTTAAATGTGTAGAAGTGATGCGGTAGCTTTAAGGTGCTGATACACTGCACGATTCTCGTACGAGAATCACGGGAAATCCCGCGATCGTACGATAATCGTGCAGTGTATGGAAGGCGTGCGACCGTTTCTACTGTACGGTTGCGCGTCTTCCATCGAACAAGCAGGCTGGAAAACCCGCCGGGAATTGTACGATTCTCGGCGGGTTAGTGGCCTGCTTGTTCGACAACTGCCGAAGGGGCCGGTGTGCGCACGCTGACACTGCCCGTTTGCAGTCATCGGAAGCCCGCCCCTCATTGCAGTCATCGCAAGCCCGCCCCTCAGGGGGGCGGGCTTGCAATGATCTTAAGTACGATCTGCCTGTCCAAGATGGGCAGATCGTACGTTTTTTTAAGTACTTTACAACCCTCGCAAGACAAAAGTCTTGCGAGGGTTGTAAAGTGTATGGCACCTTAGGCCTCGTTCACACCTGAACGTTTTGTAGCGTGTTCTACGCTCGACGAACGCTTTACAAAACGCTCAAACATCTAAATCCCATTGTATTCAATGGGTCTGGTTCACACCTTGGCGTATTTCAGCCCGTCCCTAACGCGCTACAAAACGGCCCACGCCTGAAAATGTACATGTACTACTTTGGGTCGTTTTTGTTGCGCGTTTCCATTGGGATACAGCCAAGTAGCCCTCGGAAACGCGTGTTTGTCGCGCATTTTTTTACCGCGAATCGCCTGTCTGCTAGTGCAGCAAGCTGTAAGCTTGTTTTAACCCTTTGTACACCATTACATATTGTGTACATCCTTGGCAGTTGAAGGCCACCAGCACTCAAAACTGATAGTTCTGTTTAAGATAGAAAACCTGTGCGTTGAGTCACATTCTATGTCTTGGAGACTACTGTACACTAGATTCCCTATGGTAGTTTGTATCTCCACCCCTTTCTGTAGAATGCAGCTAGATGCTTTGTTTATTCAACACGATGGAGAGTCCATCATGTCTTAGTCATTTGGCAATTTGTTAAGCAAAGCAGCTGGCTGGAACTGGGAATTCTGGTGGGATATATCACACATATCCCAGATAGACAAAAAAACAAGCATATGATCGACAGGGGTGTATGTATAGAAAATGTGCAGAGCTATTTGTCTTGCAAAACTGCATTTACATTCATTCTGTGCAAATTGGGCAAAAACGAATGTTCTTATTATATTTCCTTTCTAGGTTGCATGTAATATCAGGAAAATACCACATTATGGTCAATAGATGGAGCTGAGGATCATAGGAAATCCTACGCTCGTCAGCTTGTGAGCTACTGTAGCCATTGCAGATTATGTAAACTGACCCAACAGAATATACACCCAAATGCAGCTCCCAAAACTTCAGTCTATGTACTTAAGGATCTCACAGTTAAAATAAAAAAATGTAAATGGCCGTACAGCATAGGTTTCTGGTGACCTTTGCCCTGACTGGCATTCACCTTTATCACAAAGTGCTTTTCCATGCAGAGAATTGCATTGCACACTCCAAGCACTAAAATACCCGTGCTTCTGCTGAGGCTTCTGTAATAATTCACACATAGTTAAGCAATTGTTCTGTGTAGTTTCCGAATAAATGAAACCGAAAATCTATGAAAATGTAAAGCCGAACAAAAATGAAAATAAAAAGTGATTTTCTCTGCAATTTTTATGCAAAGTGTAGTTCATTCTGTGCCACGGCTTTGAAATTGAAACTGTTCCCTAGATACAAGGACAGTAAGATATTGCCATTTAAATGTATTTTATGCTTACTCAAAGGATGATCATCGCCATCTGAACCAATTCATCGCTCATGCAGCTCTGGACCTAGTAGATGAGAACATGTGGCTGTCAGGCAACATGTACCTGAAGACAGTGGACAAGTTTAACGAATGGTTTGTTTCTGCATTTGTAACAGCGGGACATATCCTTTTCTGTGGTCTATGAATACATGGTGTCCATCACCTTTTCTTACATTGCATTTTCTTACATTACATTTTGCATTCTTATAGTAATTGGCTATTAGTTCAATTAGAACTGTTTAATCATCATTCCTTAAGGGCTTGTTCACACCATGTCTGTTGAGCTGTGTTTTTCTGCACACCACCGCACATGTATGGTGTGAACAGGGCACATTAAAAAACAATCGTCTACCATGAGCCCTGTTCACACCATACATGTGCGGTGGTGTGCAGAAAAACACAGCTCAACAGACGTGGTGTGAACAAGCCTAACGTGCTTCCTCCATCTATAGGTCTGCTTGAGATATAGGCGTTGATTACGGCAGATAGGCTGTTCACATTGCAAGGACATTCTCCCTTAGCTTATTGAATGTGGTGAAATTTCTCTTTGCAAAGAATACCCAATCACGAGCAAGAAAAATAAAAAACTTATTTTTGCATGCACATGATTGGATGATGGAAGTCATTCAGCCCCATTCATTAAGCTAAGGGAAAATTCCTAGGAAAGCAAAAATTATCCTGCAAGTCTAACAGCCTATTTGCCTTTAGTGAATCACCCCTATAATGTCAACATACAAAAAATTTAGTTTTCCTGAATACCCATTTTGAGCTATTAAAACAATTATAGTGGTTTTCAGTGTCTGCAATACAGACTAGTGGTTTAATTAGAGGGAATGTCATGACATTTTTAGAATGTCCTGAACATAATAAATACGTGATCTTTGTTTTAGGAGGTAAAAATGAGATCTTTTATGTTTACCACATACAGCCAGCAGGTGGAGCTATAACCCTGTTGGAGGCCCTCTGCCTTTGCATTCTACATACTCTATATATGGACGTGTCTGGGTTTTCAGTTAGACTGAAACATTAAGGAAAGTTAACAGCAGCCCATCCTGCAGTTATTTAAAAAAAAAAAAAAAAAGTTTACATGCTTCTGAAATACTCTGAGCTGCCCTGCCTTTTCAGTGTAAAATGGATAACATTTAAACAAATAATTTGATCTCTCCAAGGTTTGATTTGGCATAGCCTTTTCATATCATTATTTGAGTTTAGAGCTTCAAAAAGTTTCCAGAATAGGCAAAGCAACCAGTAAAAGGGGTAGAAAAGGGAGGGGACACTTGCTAAACTTCCTTAACTGTATTTTCTTACATATGAGATTCATTATGCTGCATGATGTCCGACAAGAAGATGGAATAAAGAATTTCTTTAATGAAGCATATGACTTATACATGAAGGTATGGCATAATGTAAATGTTTTTTCAGAGTGTGTATAACGGGTTGATGCCAATCTTGCTATGGCAGAACTTGCAGTTCATTTACAGTACTTGGCAGATACCCAGCTATACAATAGGGTTGTAGATGAACCAACACTAGCATTACATTATTTCATTAATTAGAGGTTTTATTTCCTGTGCATGCCACTTATTATGAAAGAAATACACTATATTGCCAAAAGTATCGGGACACCCCTCCAAATCATTGGACTCTGTGTTCCGTGAAATTTTCTTGCTACTAAATATTCCACGGTCACCTGTTAGTGGTATTATAACAAAGTGGAAGCAACTGGGAACAACAGCAACTCAGCCACAAAGTGGTAGGCCACGTAAAGTGACAGAGCAAGGTCAGCGCATGCTGAAGTGCACAGTGTGCAGAAGTCGCCAACTGTCTGCAGAGTCAATAGCTACAGACCTCCAAACTCCGTGTGGCCTTCAGATTGGCACAACAACAGTGCGTAGAGAGCTTCATGGAATGGGTTTCCATGGCCGAGCAGCTGCATCCAAGCCTTACATCACCAAGTGCAATGCAAAGCGTCGGATGCAGTGGTGTAAAGCATGCTGCCACTGGACTCTAGAGAAGTGGAGACGTGTTCTCTGGAGTGACGAATCACGCTTCTCTGTCTGGCAATCCGACGGACGTGTCTGGGTTTGGCGCAGTTGCCAGATCGGTACTTGCCTGACTGCATTGTGCCAAGTGTAAAGTTTGGTGGAGGGGGATTATGGTGTGGGGTTGTTATTCAGGGGTTGGCCCTGGCCCCTTAGTTCCAGTGAAGGGAACTCTTAAGGCATCAGCATACCAAGACATTTTAGACAATTTCATGCTCCCAACTTTGTGGGAACAGTTTGGGGATGGCCCCTTCCTGTTTCAACATGCTCTCAACAACTGCGCTCCAGTGCCCAAAGCAAGGTCCATAAAGACATGGATGAGTGAGTTTGGGGTCTAGGAACTTGACTGGCCTGCACAGAGTCCTGACCTGAACCCGCTAGAACGCCTTTGGGATAAATTAGAGTGGAGACTGCGAGCCAGGCCTTCTCGTCCAACATCAGTACCTGACCTCACAAATGCTCTTCTGGAAGAATGGTGAAACATTCCCATAGACACACTCCTAAACCTTGTGGACGCCTTCCCAGAAGAGTTGAAGCGGTTATAGTGTCAAAAGGTGGGCCAACTTAATATGGAACCCTACGGACTAAGACTGGGATGCCATTAAAGTTCATGTGCGTATAAAGGCAGGCATCTCAATACTTTTGACAATATAGATGATATACCTCATTTTGTTCAGTTTTCTTTGGACCAGAAAAGCCTGATAAGACAAAGCTGTAACAGGTCTGCAACAAAACCCTCCCTTGGTCTGTCAAGCACCTACTGTATAGCCTTCCCGTCCTTTTAAGGTAGGGCGTTTTTTTGTTCATTATTTTTGCAGAGCAGTTTAAAGGTTAATACGGACCAAGGTAAAAATAAAATAGCAGAAGGATCTGAGCTTCTGATTTATATTTGAAATATAAGGAATCCTGTATTTTTTACATTGATATATTACTGCAACAAATCCCTGTGTGTTTTTAATACAAATTATGAAAACAGTGTAGGCTGGCATGAGTGCTGGTAAATGTTTGTATTGTAAATAATAAATACACCCCAGAATACTTAATTGTGTGTTTAAAAATCTGTCTTGGATCTTTGCATAATGTGCTTGGCTGCCCAAGATTGCAGAGTTGGAAAGATACACAAAACATACAGCAGAATTCCAATGAGAAGCAGCGTAATTAACCTAACAACCTCTGGCAGCTCAGACACTAAATACTTTCTGCAAGGCTTGAGTCAGATTGGGTTCATCTTTTACATGGAAACTAGAAAGCGCCTTTAAAAAAATTAGGTGCACAGAACTTGTATACACAGCCAAGTTTATACTTACTTGCAGATTTATCCAATACTCTTTGGAACAGTTTACAATGTAACAATGACATGCCCACTGTGTAGTCTATATTACTATACCAGTCATTGTGAATGTGGCCTTCCAGCATGTATATGCTTTATGGATTGGAGTAGGCTGGTAACACAATCTTCTTTATTCTGAGGGTTTACTAGAATGACTTCACTGATCATAAGGTTATCTCTCATTCATAACTGATTAATCAGTATGGCTGCATTGGTAAGTGACTCAATTAGAAATGATCAGACCATAGCATCGCAACAGTGTTTTAAAGCAAGTAACAAAACTATGTCATGAAAAATAAAATATATTTTCAACTTAATCGTTTTGTATAGTACACAGATCATGTTTGTTTTAGTAGGAGAATTTAGTTGATACTCTTTGCTCATCCACAATTAGAAGAAAGAAAAGTATAGGTATGGGGCTTTGCTCTCATCAACAATTAGACAATAGTGTTTACTCTTTTTATGTTTGTTTTCTTTCTACAGTTTGCCATGAATCCTTTTTATGAAACAAACAGTCCTATACGGTCTACTGCTTTTGATCGTAAAATACAGTTCTTGGGCAAGAAACATCTACTAAGCTAATTGATGGTGTCGCTGATGAACTGAGCAAGCTTGGTATTTATTTCATTATGGACCAGAGTGCATCCTGTGAGAGCTACGACTTATGTTTTGTTTGTTTTTTCTCCAAGAAACTTTTTTTTACAATTGTTCTTATGTTCAACTCTTTGCTTTATGTGTATTATTACAGATGTATCCTAAAATGATTGTGAAATTCGGCAAGAGACAAATTGGAAACATTTTTTTTTTCTCTTTTTGCATTTGGTTATGTGTACAATTTATTTAGCAACATAATTGTACAGGAAGTACTGCTATGTAATATTTTTAACATGATCACAGGTTTGCCATTTAAAAGCTGGCATAGATACATATTAATCAGTAAAACACCCTGGTGCACAACATGCAGCCCACCGTGTCCCAGGCTGCGTCCATCACTTATGGGCACCTTGTAGAGTGATCGTTACCTGACAGTAGAAGAGGGGTGGGGGAGCGTGTGATAAGGTGTTGAGTCTCAATGCATGAAAATGCACAGCTGTTGTGCAGCCTTCTGAAACTGCACTTGAGACCCTCTATAAAATGTTAAATTGACCCCCATTGGTTTATAGAGTTGGCAACAAATACGTTGACTTACATTTAGGGTTACTTAGCCAATGTGCTCCTGCATTCCTCATGAGGTGTAGTCAAGATAATGACACATGGTAACAACGGTCATTACACTATATTGCTTTGTACAAAACTGCTTGCAGTGTATGTATTTTTTTTGTTAATCATAAACTTTTGACTTAGATGTAACAGTCATTAATAAATTTGCAACATGGATCATGCTGTGTCTCCACTGTTATTGAATGCTTTCTTTAAAAGGAAAATGTAATATTCCATAGAATTTAGATCATAATGCAGAAGTCTATCATGCAACTTACTTTTTTTTTCTCTATGTTGGGATCTATAACATGGCCTTTGTGGACAGTGAAATCTACACTGATTAGCCATAACATTATGACCACAGGTGAAGTGAATAACATTGATTATCTTGTTACATTGGCACCTGGAATTAGGTGGGATATATTAGGCCGTAAGTGAACGATTTGTCCCTGAAGTTGATGTTAGAAGCAGAAAAAATGGACAAGCATAAGGATTTAAGCAAAGGACCAGATTGTGATGCCTAGACGACTGGGTCAGAGCAACTCCAATACTACAGAAAGAAAGGAAAACTAGTGAAAAGGAGTGAAGGCTGGCCTCTATAGTCCACTCCAATAGAAGAGCTAATGTAGCTGAGATTGCTGAAAAAGTTCATGCTGGTTCCCATTGAAAGGTGTCTGAACACACACTGCATTGCAGTTTGTTACGTATGGGGCTGCGTGGCCACAGAACGGTCAGGGTGCCCATGCTGACCCGTGTCCACCGCCAAAAGTGCCTACAATGGGCCCATAAGCATCAGAACTGGAACACTGAGCAATGGAAGAAGGTGGCATGGTCTCATGAATCATGTTTTCTATTACATCATGTGGAGGGCCAGGCGCATAAGCGCTTGGGGCAATGTTCTGCTGGGAAACCTTGCATCCTGCCATTTATGTGGATGCTGCCTTGACAAGTACCACCTACATTGCTTACATCCATTGTTGTGGACACACTGCAAAAATGGTTCAAGTATGGTTTGAGGAACACAACAAAAAGTTCAAGGTGTTGACTTGGCCTCCAAATTCTCCCGATCTCAGTCCAATTAAACATTTGTGGGAAGTGCTGGAAAAACAAGTCTGATCCAGGGAGGCCACACCTCACAACTTAAAGGATCTGCTGATGACAACTTGGTGCCAGATGCCACAGCATACCTTTCAGATGTCTAGGGGAGTCCATGCCCTGACAGGTAAGGGATGTTTTGGCTGCAACAGTGTGACCAACTCACTATTAGGCAGGTGGTTATGTTATGGCCGATTGGTGTAAACCCCTAAACTTGTACAATACAAGTTGAAAACCTGCCAGTATTCTGAAAACCCTATAAACCAAATTTCAGTTCCATATATGCTTATGCTACCATTTTTAAGCATGGAATCTGTACTGGATAATTCTAAGGGATTAAAATATTAAAACACTTGGCAGAATAAAGCATGTTTACGATTAGCTACACCGCACATTAAATTTAGTCCTCTAATATTATTGTGCTCCAAACATTCACTTTTTCCTTGTTCATAGCCTAGGTCACCTCACACTTTCCCTACACTTCCAATCGGCAACATAACCGGTACATCTTATGCAGCAGTCATGTGATCTATGGCTGTTATCTTGCTGCCATTACAGTGCTAGTAGGTAAGGTGTACATAGCTATGCAGCTGTTAATTACTGCTCACGTGGGATTGGATTTGCACTGCCCATGCATATCAGCTCTTGGAGCATCGGCATGCAAACCTTTACTCCCGACCAGGAGTGTGCATTTGAGGGAAGCTACTGCAAGTCACTGCCAGCTTCCTGTCACACATTTTGGTCAGAGGTTGCCAAGCAAACAGACACTAGAAAATAAAAAGGTATTATCCATGGCAAAAGTACTTAGGATATGCAAATATAGATTTAATTATTTTTGTTTATAAGGGTGGGAGAGGGTAAACAACAAAATCTAGGTCAAGCAAAAATTACTTTAAATTGATGTATTAAAAATCATTCAACATATCTTAAATCTGGTTTTATATTAGCTTCTCCACTTACACACCAGGATTCAAGACAGCAGCAGAGTCATTAAGTCAGGCTCTACTGAATTACACAGTGCTGTCAATTTAACATGATAACTATCCTTTATTCCCCAAGGTTAAGTGAGCTTACCTTATGAGTGAGTGAGCTGCTGCTTCAATCAGCAAGCTTGGGGCAAGTAAGGAAGCAGAACTTCAGCAACCAAGTACCTCTACAGTTGTCTTATCAGATGGGTTTAACTGTGTGCATGGAAAGTTTAAGGCCAGGGTAGTGACCATATCTAAAAACATATTAAACGGGTACTTTTTTTTTCCTCTTAATCCCCCCCCCATAACCTAGTTTTATTATCTGTTCATCCTATGTTATTTTCCTTTTCTTTTAACGTGTGTTCTGCAGTGACGTTTCACAGCAATGT